>NC_047513.1:5693566-5940539 GCF_902827115.2 Pseudochaenichthys georgianus | reverse complement strand
ATTAAGGAATTGTTGATTTAGGACTACAAACTGATCACTTGTACCCAGAGTTCCTTTAAATACAATAACATAGTTGTCGTACTTTTCTCATAACCTTCGAGAGAATTTACAGTCATTGTTTCTTCCAGAAAAGGTATTTGTGACTAGGGGTGGGCGATATTGAAAAATATGTTATCACGATATTTTCAGGCAGTATCACGATAGACGATATATATCACGATATTTTTTCATGTCGGTTATTATGGTTATTTTTCAAGTTACTTAACAGTACAAGCACCTACAAGGTAACGGAAACTAAAACAAAAAGGAGTAACAGACCAAAATAGCATTTCAAGCTGGTTTTATTTCAGAAATGAAACCCTGAATGAACAAGTGAGCAGTGAACATCAATAAACATGAAAAGGAGGGTAAAACATAACTAAGTAAAACATCAATGAGGAAAAGTCAGTGCCAAATAATTAAAATGTAAACTTTAGAGTAGACTTGAAGTGTAATAAAAGACTTTAGCATAACTGAAGGGAAAAACATAAAACGCCACAGCGTCAGTTATGTCTTTCCACCGTTTGCTAGTCTTTTCATAAGGAGCCCCATTATGAAATGCCTGCCCTATGGTTGCTCGCTGCAAAGAAAGGGGGCGGGGACTTTGGGAGCGTGTCAAACAACTCGGACTGAACGAAAGCAGAGGTGCTCTGACATTGTGAAATCGATCGGGCTTGATATATGGTGAAATTAAAATCAGTAGAGGTGAGGCTGGGGGAGCGGGAGGGGAAGAGGCTCTCCGTCCACTGTCATAGCCCCCTGCGCCGCGCACGGAGAGCCTCTTCCCCTCCCGCTATTTTTTTTTTCCAATTTTTTTTTTTTTTATCACGATAGGACGATATATCTGAAAAAGCATATCGTGGAGACCTAATATCGTCACGACGATATATATCGTCATATCGCCCACCCCTATTTGTGACCTATACATTTTTTTACTTTAAGGTCTTCCGCAGAACTATTGTTGTTAAGTTACAGAGTCTATATATCCTAAAGGACTGTTGTAAGTGAGGTTCCAAACAATATTGCTGGCAGCCTGGTTTGGTACTTGTCGAGTCAGGATCTGGATGTCTCCATCACTGTAGTGTAGACCCTCTAACCCTGGACATAACCTCTCCCCTCTGGTTACATTACAGAACTCTGTAAGCCAAATCAACTGGGCACAAGAACAGTTACTTTCCAGACATCAATCATAAAGTCCCTTCAGCATCAATGTCTTTGCACCAGTTGTTCCTGCTCTCTATTCTTCACCATTTGTCCATCTCTGTTGTCCTTGTCCTTGATGTTATTTCTATTTGTTTTGTAATTGCATTTTGAGCAATGCCATAAAAAGAAGTCCTTCCTTGTCTGTGTAAAGGGCGGTTCTGATCACTTTCTGGTTGGATTCAAATTATTTCACATTGGTTGCAGCAAATACATCTCTTATGAAGACAAATACTCTCGACACCTCAGTGCCAACACCTCTGTTTGATCTAACACCCATGTATGCAGTACTGTTTGTCCTGCACAGACAGCCTTCACACCGTTTGGCAGACATCCAGGCAAAACATCGACTCAAAGTCCCTCTCCATGTCATCTGCAAATGTTAGCCGAGAACCGTTCCGTTAGCTGAATCCAGCAAATAACCTAGTCGAGGACAGTTTGCTGTGAAGGTGAAGTCTGACATCAGGCTAATTCCTGGGAGAGTAGCTAATTTATATTTAATTTAAACGCAGATAGGAATGAACATAATTGTCCCAATCAACACATGAAGTTAGATAAAGACAACTAACGCCATCTGCTACTATGAGTTATTATCCCAGGCATTAATTAAGCTTAGCATTGCAGCATTTAGACGCCACCGTGCAGGCTTTCCAGCAGAAACGTTAGCTTGCTAGCGTTAGCAAACAGAGTCAATACATTAACGCGCTTTAACGTCAATTATATTAACAAAAAGTGTCACTCTCTGAAGATTTTCCATGTATACTAGCTTACTTGTCTCGGGTTAAAGGAAGTTAAATGACTACGCTGGCTGTAAGTGACTTAGTTTTGCCCGGGCATGAAAGTTTTCCGCTCCAGTACTTAGTCGGAACCCGCAGCAGCCATTAGAGTGGGTAAAAATAATTAAATCCAGTCTTACCATTGAAGGAGTGCACAAGAAACGCTTTTAATCAAGCGACTTCCACTGAATCCACAAGCTTTGTCTGTTGTTAGGGAGCACTATTTTGCAGGAAGTTTTCGTTGGGCCTACTGCGCATGTGCAGCATGTTCATTCACAGTAGTCCTTTCTTTGGCTCGACGGGGGACGACAGGTGTGGCGGGGCGTCAGCAACACAGGTGAGAGATAGAGCTGTAAACATTTGGTATTTGAACATATTAACCATCTTCTTACGAATGATTGTGTTAAAACAAAGTGTACAACATGTGTTGGAAATTGATTGTTAATTCAGTATTATTATTTGTCTATTCAAACAAGGACTATGCACAAAAAATAACTAACTCAAAGAAAGAGATGATTGATGACATATAGTTATTAGACAACATCCATCTTTACTGAGGGCAGGTAGAACAATCAGTAGAAACCCCATAACAGTATTTACATGCAACAACATAACACAGTACTTACATAGTCAAATAATAAGTATACAGCAAATCTACAAACAGGCACATTAATTCAGTTCAACTTTAAAAACATTTTAAATAACTTGAATTATAGTCAAATTGATGGACTGGATGCTACCTTTTTTTGCAACATCGAAAAAGAGCGCGAGTCTATGATAAGAGTCATTTAAACATTAGTTAGGAATCACAATCTGAAGTTATTGGTCCCACCATTTCCCAGCTGAAACATTTAGGTAATGAACATCAATGTGTTTATAATTATAATCCAATACATATTTTCCATTCTGAACAACAAATAGCCTACTTTTACTATCTCCCAAGTTTGTTTTGTTGCTTACTTTTGTTTTCTCACGTACATAGAATTTTGAAGGCAAGACTTTTACTTCTAACAGATCATTTTTTACACTTTGGTATTAATATATTCCACTTGAAAGGTCTGAGTACTTCTGATGAGTTCAGGTTTAAAATGAAAGTTTAGGCAATTGTTTCGTTTTTAATTGTAAAAAATTATATTAAATTAACTTCAAAACTAGATAAAATAAAAAAACTAGGAGGACATCAAGAAAAATAACATATCATTCTATAAAATATGGGACAAAGAGTTTAAAGATAGAACAATAAAAAAGGTAGTAGATCAACTGCACAACCCAAACGAGTTGATAAACTGGTTAGTCGACCAGATAATTATTCATCAGCTATTTATAATAGTTTTATTCATTTTTTCATATAGTTTCAGTAGGCCTAATACTTAAGCATAAGCTCAAATTATTCTCTGGTTCTAGCCTTACGGATAACCTGCTTTTCTTTGTGTTAATTTAAAATAAACCTAATATTTTATGGTTTTGGGCTGTCGGATAAAACAAGATGCAAATTGAGCTTTAATTTTTGATGGGCATCTTTGTTAATTTTCTTATATTTGATAGATCAATCAATTGATCACTTAATGAATACAGCAGATTACCCGGAAATGAAATAAAGCTATTGGTCCTGATGAAATGATTGTGAAAAGTAGCATCAATAGAATTTCAAAACAATAACAGCACACCTTCATTGAATTTAGAGAATTTATTTGCCATTTCTGACACATTACACAATTCAATATTTCACTTGATCATGTCAATGTTTCTTCTTTATACAGTAGCAGTGGGTGAAAATAAATATACATACAAATACAAAACAGAAAAAGGAATGCTTCCAAATATGGAAGAAAATTATCTAGAACTGTGTGTCGCCTTATTATTTATTTTCAGCAGGCTTGAAAATCCACTTCCAGTATGCAAACGGCTAACGTGAAGATTAACCATTCCATTGTCTTCGTGTTCCCCCCCCCCTTACTTTGGTTTTCGCGGTCAAATTTGACCGGTCCTGTTTTAACTGCTATTACATTAACACAAAAACCATTAATCATCACCAAATGTCATTTAACACCCTTTCAAAGTGTACATATTGGATCAGACTACTGGTATACATGAACAACTGCAGTACATATACAAAGAACAGACACTGAACATGTAGTGCGTGTGCCAGGTGTGATCCATGTGGGGGGATGGGCACATAAGGGGGGAGAACACATCTGGAGTGTGTGTGTGTGCGCGTGTGCGTGTGCGTGTGTGTGTGTGTGTGTGTGTGTGTGTGTGTGTGTGTGTGTGAGACCGGGAACACCATGGGTGTTACAAAGTTGACTAAATCATCCAAAATTCAATGAAATTGGTGATCAGTAATTTTCTATGTTCGAATGTCTCCTGTGAAGGATACCATGAAGCCTGAATGCAATCGAATGTAAAACAAAAAAGTTATGATTGATGAAAGTAGTAAATCGGTCAAATTTGATCCGAAGACAACAGGAAGGTTAAACAAGCAAAACATGAGCAATCCGTTTGAGAGAACATCCTCGCTTAATAACTTTATGAATATCAGATCATAAATGACTATTTACAAAGCCAAAAGAGATGAAATGATCATTATTCTTGATTTTATTGCACTTTCCACAGCCTTACTATGCAGCAGGCCGGTGGCTAATCACTGTTAGCTTTCAGCCACGGCTGCTCCACCTAATGGATCTTTCTTCAAGTTAACCAAGGACTTTTTATACTGATGATTTCTAGAAAAGGGAGCCAGAGGATTAGGGAAAATAGATATGTACACACAGTAAATATGGATCAGGCCGCCTTGGACAGGCACGAGACATTCACAGTTCTTCTCTACACGATGCTTGAATACAAAAACATTGTTCGTCCCAAGTGTTTGCAAAAAAACAGCAAATCACTTCTATTTAAAGGAGTTTGATATACAGTATGTGCTATCATCGATGTGGGCCTGTTATTGCTGGTTGAACTCTGTACGCATGCTCCTGATCGTTCATAAACAGAAGATATAGATTAACACAGACACTGGTTGAAAATTGAAAAGTAATTGGAAAAATAAAAATAAAATATACAGCCATATACATATACCAGGAAACAGTAATAATTACTTTATAATATATGTGCTTCTTAAAATCTCTCTTAAAAGTAAATATTGGATGTGTGTTGGTATTTAAACATGGAAACCCTTTTGGTTTGCAATATAATATATGTCACTTTTTATCTTTCACACAGTACAGTAAAACGTTGATCTTCGGTTTCTGAGGACAAACAGGTCAAGACAAAAGTGTTTGAGTTGAAGCATATTTTGGTCCACCATCAAATACATTTAAATAATTAAAAAGCCAATCTGTTTTTTGTCCAAAGCAGAAATAAGAGTGTAAAGATATGAAGCGGTCTAATCTAAAAGCTTCTGACGTTTGAAGCAGAATTTTCCTACACTTTTCCTGACCTTTGTTTCCTCAAGTGCAATCGAGCATTCACATGAACATAACAATGTAACAAAAACAAACTGAACACATAGACATGTAATGAAGGCCTACACCTCAACGGCTCTCGCCCTGGTCCAAACAAGTGAAATGTTTTTGAATTCTTTTGATGAAGCTGGCTCTTGCCAACTCTGCTGCTGCTGCTGCTGCTGCTGCCGTTTAAACTGCCTTTAGAACCTCAGGCACTTCTCCTCATGTCACCTCACCAGAAGCTGTGAGAGTGATGCTTTTTGACCTCGTAGTGCATCCATACTTGGCACACATGTTTCATAGTTTTGGGTGGTTGAGGCGGAAGAGTAGGGTGTCAAATGAGAGTCCCCATCTGTACAATTGTCATGCACAAGATCCCTCAAAATCTTCCGCTCCTGTCCATTTGGAGCTCCGTAACGCCGCCCCACCACAGCAGGCTGCTCTGGCGGGGACCCTGGGGACCAGAGCGCGTGTCTCTTGAGTTCTCGCCGAAGAAGGGCAGAGATGTTGCCGTTTACATGAAGGCTTGCCCTGACGGAGCACCATAGGAGAAGCCTGGGAACGCTCCGGCTGCTTCCTTCACGCTGCTGGTCACCATCAGCGAGTCGTTGCACAGAGAGGCGGGGACGGGCATGTGGGTGAACTCGGGGTCGAAGTGACGGAGGTCTGTGGGGCCGCTCTGTGAAGCCAAGCAGGGAGGACATGATTTAGTTAGAAAATACAAGTCAAAACAGTAATACATGTTGCTGTTATGCATTACACTGCTGTATTTTTTAAATTGGTAGTGATGGGAAGATGAAGGCTTTCTTTTTGCACACATATAGCAGCCCTTTAAGAATTGTTATTATTATTACAATCGCTTTATTATCTGTAGATACAAACAATGTACAGTAAAAAAAAGAAATATATCTTAAATATATATCTCATCTGAAACACTACATATACATTACTTTTATTAGACAAAAGTATTAATCACAAGAGTAATTGTGTGAGTACTTGCAGCCGTATATAATGGTTGATATATTTTAATATATATATTTTTTTTCCCATAGGCCTTTAGTAAATTGTAGCCATTTGTATATATGTTGTTGTGGTAGTGATGAATAGAATATCAAACATACAGCTGCTGAGCTACACTCCTCTGAACTCACCACTGAGGGGATGAATGGAGGTGTGATCTTCTTGGCCATCAGGTCGTCCCAGTTGATTGGAGAGAAGAAGGAATGGTGCTTGAGTTCAAGCTGGAGGAGACAAGACAATTTAGATAACTTGATGTTCACATTCATAATTCATTAAAGATAACACCCTTTTCACCCCGGTTACATTTTCCATTTGCCCTGAGAGGCAGATAGTTCAGAGTTAGATAGTTCTCTCAGTGGGTGTCAAACGGTTTTATCACAATTTATGTAAACAAATATTTCTAAGGCACTCCTTTATAATTATTAAGATAAATAAAAACAGGTTTGAAATCATTCTAATGTATACTATAGGACAGTAACCAAACATATCCTTTAAAACTGGAGGGATTAAAAATATACATAAATAAATAAATGTTAACTAGGTAAAATAAGATATGAATGAACAACAACAAATAAAGTACGTTACATGTATTTGTTATTGGCTGTGGTAGGTTATTGGTTATGTTCACTACTTATTTGATTATTAAAATGCAAACCGATCTTTTTCATATGGGTGTTTAGAGTTGTACCCCCTAGATCTAGTCTCTAGTAATTCTGCTCAAAGTGCACCAGATTGAAGCATTTTACTTTAAAATGTTAAAGAAAATCTTCCCATCGGGTGCATACCCCCGGACCCCCCGAAAGGATGTGATGTCCACCCCTCAATTAAAACATGTTGATACAATACTAAATACATTTGAAGCCTTTTTATATAAGCCGTCACCATGTCAATACGTTTCGATCTTTATCTTTTCTCCATTACGTTTTTCAGGCTGCGCCAGCAAAGATCTAGCCTAGGGCAGCAAATTGGTCAGAACCGGCCCCGGTGCCATCCCCACAGCACTCCCCATTTGAAACATGTTCCCACGGCTATGAATGCCAGAAAACACAATGGCGGCTTCACAAAACTTTTCCGAGTCTTACGGGGCGTGGTTTGCAATCCACCCAGCCAATCAGAAATGGGAAAACATTTCTCCCATGAAAGTGCCTGAAAAGGTTCTCATGAACTAAGTTCTAGTTCCGGATTTGTTTGGTGTGAACGCAAGAACTATCGGAACTATTCTGGGAAAAGTACTCCGGTGTGAAAGTGCCTCCAGATAGAAAAAGTGGCTTCCAATAGCTTCATATGGTTCTGTTATGTTACTCACAAAGTCATCCTTCACTCCCAGCCTCTTGGTGCGGTCCTTCTGCAGCAGCCCCTCCAGCAGCTCCCTGCCGGAGTTAGACACGTTGGGCTTCAGCACGGGAGACTTGTGCAGGATGTTGTTGTACATCTCAGCCGTGTTACGACTGTAGAACGGGGGCTGGAGAGCAAAAGGGACAAGAAATTAAGTTTGCTTTAATATATGAATAAGCAGTCAAGTAGAGATGGAAGAATATAGAATTGCATCTTGTATTGTAATAATAAAACACCAATATTTAGTTGATTGTGGTGAATGTATAATTGTAAATGACCTCAAATTAGTGACTTTAAAAAACAATGTCGAGCTGGAATTCATTGTAGGGAAGTGAAAAATAGCCCGTTATCATTCACTCACACAAAGTTGCTGTTTTTTATATGCAAGGGGAACTTCTGAGTTATGATTATTTTAGATCACATTTATTTGGCTGGATACTCGTGACCTGAAACATTCTTATTGGCTCATGCCTACTACAGAGTTGCATTAAGAAGCTTAAAGTCACATGTTTCACTTACAAGTCCATAGAGCATCTCGTAGAGCACAGATCCCAGACACCACCAGTCCACTGTGCGGTCGTACGCCTGCTTCTGGAGAACCTCAGGAGCCAAGTACTGAAGGGGAGAGCAAAAAGGAGACAAAGAGTTGAACCGTGATCGACAATTAGAATTTGGTGAAGTCTCTTTAGTTTTAGGATGCACTAAAAAGCCTAGAGATGAGTTGTGTACCTCTGGTGTCCCGCAGAAGGTTGTTGTCGTGCCGTTGTTCTCAAGGCCTTCTTTGCAGAGGCCGAAGTCTGTGAGGACGATGTGGCCCTGGGAGTCCAACAGGATGTTCTCAGGCTTCAGGTCCCTGTGAACAAGCAGAATCATTTGTTTTTAACTTCAAGGTTAGTTCAGTTCAGCATCGATGTTGTTGACAGATGTCCACTAGGGGGCGCTGTAGGATCGCTCATTACCTGTACACAATGTGCAGGGAGTGGAGGTAGCCAAGTGCACTTGCAATTTCAGCAGCATAGAACCTGGCTCTGGGCTCCAGGAAGATCCTCTCCCTCTGGAGGTGGTAGAACAGCTGGAAGAGAAAACACAAGCCTGTCAGCATCATCAAAAGACTCTGATATTCTGTCCTGATGTATGGATGTTTTGAGATGATCACTGACCTCGCCACCGTTGACGTAGTCGAGGACAAAGTACAGTTTGTCAGTAGTCTGGAAGGAGAAGTGCAGCCCCACCAGGAAGGGGTGCTTGATGTTCTTCATCAGCACGCTGCGCTCTGCCATGATATGCTTTTGCTGGAAGGAAGATCAAGAAGTTGATGTCATGCTGTGTTCATCACAAACATTTGTTACAAAATCATACTTAAGTAAAAGCGGTTTTACAAATTCTCATAGAGCTTTAAGAGCGGTTATTATTGATATATTATTACTGAAGCTTAAATGTGTAAGCAGCATTTTAATGTGAAAACTTCAGCACAATTTTACACTATGTACTGTTGAATATTTAATATAGCAGTTTCATATTTAAATGTCTCGTTTTATTTTAAAGTTCTTTATCTAAGTAACTTGTAACTTAAGCTCTTAATACATTTAGAATAATACCGTAGTATTAATTATATGATGAGATATGTGTCTTGTTCCGTAGATTCTTTGTCCAAGATATGCTATGAATACACACCTCTTTCTTCTTCATGATGATTTTCTTCTGTAGCACTTTAACAGCGTAATAATTTGAGGACTCCTTGTGTCGAGCCAACAGAACCTGTTACACATCAAACAGTTGCGTCAGGGACCGTGTGGCAGCAGGCGGTGAGAGACATCATAAAATAAGTGTCCACACGTCAAAGAGAAGACTGACGGACTCACCTTTCCAAAGCTTCCTTTTCCGATGATTTTCAGGTAGTCAAAATCACAAGGTTTTATCCTATTGAAGAGAAGCGAACGGAGGATGAGGATTTGTATTCACACACAGTGAGGTGTGCATGTTTTACACAATTCTTCACATTTCAATGATACTTATAAGGCTACTTACTGAGTGTCCTCAGCCAGTGAACTTCGTGAAGTTAGGTACATCTGTAAGAGAAATAAAAAGGAGAACATTTATAAATGCGTTGCCACATCTTGAAAAGGAAATGAGATAAATAGTCAGAAAACACTTCCTGCTTAACGAACTATCAGGAAGTTCATCACCGTCTTCCTGCTCGTTTTGATTCTCATCAATCTTCAGGAAGTTGTTGACTTCAACACTGAAAAAACAACAAAGAGCCATACATTACATTTGATATCAGCTATTAACATTTTACAATATCACTCAGTGTAAATGGTTTTCTTATTTTGTTAGATTGAATTACTCAAAATAAATGACATTATAATTGAGTTAATTAATTTAAGTCTCAACCCCCCAGATCTAAGCTGGGTGTGACTGAAAGCTGAAAGGAGGCTCCCTGCTGCTGTGGTGTGGATGACGGTCTGACACTGAGGGGTCAAGCTTCGGCCAAGCTCATCTGCATGCAGTCTAACCTGTCTGAGGAACACCTGAAGCCCCTGAGCCGACAGACAGGAGACGGCTCTGCAGGACTCAGCATTCCGTATCAGAAGCCCTTTCATTCTAGAAGGGGACACATGTAGCCTAGTGCAAATGTTTTCATTTATTATATTTCCACAGCCGCAGACCCCACCCTGGGAGTGCGCACCTTGTATCATGTTATATAACTGAATAACCGGTTTATCCCTGTCGAGGGAACATAGGGGATTTGCTGGTGATTAGGCAGCAGCGGTGGAGAGGTTGTTAACAGACTCGTCATAAAGGACTATTCTTACACCTGCTGCCTCCTTGGACCCAGATTACGCTTTTCACAGGATGTCCTGCCAATATAGGGTGGATGATTGGATTGGCAAGTGCAGGCTGCCCGTGATTGGGCTAATGATTGAGAAATAAATACCAGACAGGAACTGACCTAGGGATTCTAATTTTGCCTCGATTTAAACCCACTTTTTCTATTTATTTCAGAAATAGGATATACATACACCATACACTCCAACTACAACAAACAAAATAACACCAGCAGCAACATAAGGATCCTCCAATAATGTAAGGGTTATCCGGATGAGATCATATCATGCTTTTACAGCACACTGTGATGTTTTTTCTGTTTCATAGAATGCCATAATGTGAATAATATCATAGAGTTCTTTCTTAACAAACACCCATTTCTAAGAAGCCTGGGCTGTGATGTCAGATGTGTAAAAAGGCAGCTCTAAGTAGGTCATTCTCATGTTCTCATCCTTGCCCCGTTATTAATCGTGTATCTTTTATTCAAAACATCTCAAATATTTCTGTATAAAATAATATTTAAGGACAGCAGACCAGATTTGCGACCAATTCGAACATATTTCCCCTCTTGCGGAACATATTTTGAATGGAAATACTCACTGTTGGCAGATATGTGGGGTAGACACCAGCTTCTGGATGAAGTCATTCAACCCCATTTTTCTCTCCTTGATGAAGGCTGCACAGGAAAACAGAAGGGAAACACTTGATGTCAGTATCAGACATCACACATGATGCAAAGATTATTTCTAATTAGAGAAACAAAAAAGTCAGTGTTGAGATTGAATACTCTATTTCTGCAGTTCCTAATACCCTGTTACGGGGTAGATCTGCGTGCTGGTCATGGACCTCTAATGCTGCGGGCTTATAGGTTATGCAACCACTTCAGGTCACTCATCCGGACACCAGTGACTGCCAACAAAGCATTTTCCATCATTGATTCTAAATACAACGCAGATGGTGCGTTTTGATATTTTAAGAAAGATTTATTGTGAATTAAATGTTTACCTTAAAGTCAAACAAAAATGCACTTCGCTATTAGGTGACAGCCATATGGCTCACACATGAACACACATATGAATACATACTCTTAGTTCGCGTCTCATATCAATACATGATAAGCTTCAGTGATGGATTGTCATATTGTTGTTGCTCACCGGTGAGAACAGTAACAATCCCCCTCATTTTGCAGTAAGTTAGATCACATCCAGCTTCAGTCACCGCCATGATTGCGATGTTGTAGAAATATCCAATACAAAGAATAAAAACAGACAGTAGTATTTCCTGTAAGGTCCCTTAGTCGTCAGTTATCACAGTGTCACAACCTCTAAAAACTGACAATCCGCGCGCTTCACTCAACTGTCACTGCCCGGCACACTGTGGGAGCCAGCCACTTTATATATACGGGGCACGTGGTACTTTTCCGAGGTTACGCCCCCTCTCCCTTACGTCAACTGCGTAACCACGGCAACTGCGTGACATCACGGGATTCCGCTGCAGCCACACTGTGCATGTCGGAGATGACGAGAGGAGCTCACTGCAGAGGAGGTGAGAGACTGCACTCCCACCTCCTCCTCTTCATCTCTCAATGGAAACCTCCCACTGACTGTAAACACCCAAACAAAAGGGATTAAGTCACTTTAACGAATAACTTCAAACATGCGAGCAAGAGCTGCATGTTATTGCTCTTGTGAACAGTGGCGGTTCTAGACCAATTTGGCTGGGGGGGGGGGGGGGCAGGCTGGGGCCAGTTATTTTCTGAGGGGGGCACAATAAATGCAGAACGAAAATGACAAAGACAGTATGAAGTAATTGTGCATAAGAAAACAATGCAATACAGTTATTGGTATTTGTTTCAGTACACATATTTATTTCAGATACTTATAGTTACAGTTTGTACGCTCTAAAGCAGGGGACAACCTTTTTTAGGATGAGAGCTACTTTCAAAAAATAAAACAAGTCGTGAGCTACTTTTACTCCTCCTCCTCCTCTTTTTTTTTTTTAGTGTATATGTTTAGCACATTTTAACATTATTATATGCTTACCTTTAACCTTTGTGTGCTGTTTGGGTCTGTGGGACCCGTTTTCAGTGTTTACTAAAAGAACATGTATGCAATTTAATTATTTTAACCTGCTTTATTTGGGGGGTGGACCTCACATCCTCTAGGGGGGTCCGGGGGCATGCTCCCCCGGGAAGATGTTTTTTTAAATCACAAAATGAATTTATGGATACAGCTCTTAACACTCAGATGAAAGGGAGCTGTGTACTTATCAATAATCCAAACATCTTTAGAATATGATCATAACCAATAACCAATCATTTAAACTTGTTTATTCTTATCTTACGTTACCTAGTTAGCATTCTTTCTTTTTATTTATGCATATTTTACTAATCACTCCCCTTTTAAACTGTTTTTTTTTTACTGTCTTATAGTATACATTGGAATGATTTCTTACTTTATTTGTTACAACAATATTAAATAGATAAAGTCTCTCTCTCTCTCTCTCTCTCTCTCTCTCTCTCTCTCTCTCTCTCTCTCTCTCTCTCTCTCTCAAGAAATCATTTAATCATGAACTTTAAAAATATATATATTTTCAGGGGGGCCACAGGGGGGTCCAAAGTCAGTGTTAGGGGGGCACTGCACCATTTCATATGAGCATACAGCCCGTTCCAAAACGCTTCACATAGTAAAAAAGGAAACCAAATAAATATTTGCAAGACAAAAAATTACAACCAATAAATGTTCAAATGTAAGTCAATAGAATAAAAATCAAACAAACATCAGGAATTAAAAACATATAAATAAATACCAATGATTAAAGCACACATAACAAGGATCAAATAAATAATAAATATAACGTTTTTAATTTTCTTTAAACAATACACATAAAGCTTGCTTTACTTTATGCTGTATAGACATATGCAGCATTACATCAATGCAATTCCCAGGAATCTCCATATGCATTGCATTCAAAATAATTACATTTTAGTGGCTGATGATGTCAAGGTCAAAAAGGTGACTTAGCACGGGTGACTTATATACATTCTGAGAAGTCGCAGATGACATCATCCCTCTGGTCTAAGTCGATGCAGTGATTATTCCAGCTGTCACAGATGTGCTCCACTAACCCTTAGAGTTACATAACTGTGTCATAATGCAGAGAGCGATACTGCCATGCGAGGAGAACCAGCCGCATAGCAAAGTTTACAGTTATTTAAAGAAATATTTAGTATCTGCAGAGTTGGGTGTAACGCATTACTTTGTAACGCGTTACTGTAATAATATTACTTTGTCGGTAACGGAGTAGTGTAACGCGCTACTTTTATAATCCAGTAATCACACTACAGTTACTAACATTGCCCCGACACGCGTTACTTCGTTACTTTCTAAAATCAGTCATAATCAAACCTCAACAAACACCTGCAAAGAACACATGCTAGGTGAAGCTAACGCACATAGCTGTTGTTTATTTATATCACACACACGTAGTTCTTCTTCTCTGTTTTCCGGTTGTTGCTTGTTTTGAATGACGAATACACACTACCGCTGCCTGCTGGTAAGGAGAGTTATTGCCACTCACGCATGCGCAGTTCGTACGTGCTCGGCTGAAGTCTGGCTCCAGTGCAACACATGGCCAACACGCAGGAGAACACGCTGACGCAACAGCGTGAGCAGAGATAGACTGCGCAAAATATACAGATAGCAGGAGACAGAGGACAGCCACGGTCAGATAGCAGGAGACAGAGGACAGCCACGGTCAGATAGCAGGAGACAGAGGACAGCCATGGTCAGATAGGAAAACATTCAGGAGCTATCTGGATCAGTCTTATGCGACAATGGAAACTGAACTAAAGAGAACATTTGAAACTTTAGCAGTCTGCGTGATCTGCCTGTAGGGAGGGGCGGGCCGGCCCTGCGAGTAAAGTAACGAGTAAAGTAACGAGTAAAGTAACGAATTACTTTATGTAGATAGTAACGAAGTAGTGTAATATATTACTTTTTTTTAAAGTAATATGTAATATGTAATATATTACTTTTTTTTTGTAACGACCCCATCTCTGAGTATCTGTTGATAATATATTTGATATCTCGCAGAGCAATGACTCTATTTTTACTTCATGTGTATTTATTAGAGGAAACATTGAACATTTTTACTTTACAATTTATTTGACAGCTTTAGTTGTTTTACATATAGGGATGAATATTTAAAAAAAGGAAATGTTTTTTATTTTGATTATAATGAAACTATAGGTCATTAATCATTTGATTCAAACCAATTACTAGAAGGATTTCAGAATTCCATCCATATTACAGACAAAAGAAATATGGAAAAAGGCCAACTATTCTCTGTTTCCACGTAGCTTCTCAAATGTGAGAATGTTCTGCTTTTATTGAATATTTCACGTTTTGGACTTTTGGTCTGAAATGTTTATCAAACACCACAATAGAATACCTTGGGTACTTTTTGACTGCAATTTAATTCATAATGAAATGAATCCTTAGTTGTTGCCTTAAAATGTTATAAATGTAACTATCCAAGTGTGTTTACATTGAAGTATACAATATGTGGGTTGTATTTAAAACAAAAACTCGATAAATGTTAAGTCTCAGTCGAAAGAGAGAAATATTTGAGCACTTTGTTACAGTACTATTCTTTTAAACATCTTCTTTATCAGAGAATTATTCATCTGTCACAGGGTAACTCCCCATGTGACGGTCCTGCATATTTTTAAAGGAAGTGAGACATCACAGGACCAGTCATTCTTATAATGAGTAAAGAGGAAGTTCCTTATCTCTGGCATGAGCTGCAGCCTGCAGCGTATCGTGTTCTCCTCTCGAGCTACCTGAGAAACAGCTCCTCTAACAGAAACACCAGATCCCACAGCCTGACAGTGACACCTCTCTCCAGTCCTTGTGTGAGGTCTGTCATCGGGTCATGTAGTCTTAATATGTGTAACCCAAGTGTATCATGTTCTCATCTCTGGTAACAGGTGAAGGGACTTTCCTCACACACCGTCACTCTGCCACTTCTGTGAAGTTGTTTCTGTGGTTTCTGTGATGGAACAGAAAGACTGGTGCTTTAGAGCATAACACAGCTGCCTAAAGAAGCGTTTCCCCTTTTTATAAATATTTGTTAGAGTTAAGAAGTGTGACGGAGTCTTTCCTGTTATGAGAAAGAAAGATTCCGAAGTGTACTTACAGTATGTAATGAACATCCATTGGAGTTGATATCACTCTCAGTTTCTCTATGAATGTCTCTTCACCGCTAGATTAAGGATTGTTTGTATCTAAAAGAAAGCTGCCACGCTGTCCGATGCCCTGTCAGACCGTGTCATTGATGCTGAGCACAGGAAGCACTTCTGCTCGCTGATGCTTGTGTGAGTCATCTGCCAACTGATGCGTTAAAAGTCTCAATGTGATACCACTTGTGCTACATCGTGCTCTTTTTATCCGTGAACTTTGTTGAACTTTTTTTCCTGGTCATCTCTCACATAAAAAGCCATACATCACAATCTTTGAAAACCGAGACGTTTGTTTTACACGACTTGTTGTTATTATGGTACGTCGATGGCTGATCTTTATGCTCCAATAAGTTCACTTGTCGGTTATTGTCTGTTGCTGAACAGGAAGTGTACAGTGGTTTCGCAAAAACAGCTTCCTGCTACGGCTGAAACCAACATCAGATCAGAGCGCCAAACAGTAAGCTACATCGCACTAAAAAGACCTCTTTCACATTTGTACATTGCTTCCACACTTTCACTTGATACATTGCAATTATAAAATCACTAGCTGATTAAACATTTTCCCAAACATTAAAAGGTTTGGGAAAAGTGTTGCGACTGTGTTTCTTGATAACTTGAAATTATGTCAGATGTCCTTGCTATTTTTTGCAAAACGCATTTAATATGATTGTCTTTGTTTGAATTGGTAGAAAAACTTCTCAGTAAATACCTACAAAGTTAAAGGGGCTCTATTATGCTTTTTGGGGTTTTCCCTTTCCTGTAGTTTGATGTAGGTTTTGTGCATGTAAAGGATCTGTAAAGGCTCAAATCCCAATTGGCTAACGTTCAAAACGTTGTATGCGATATGGAAAAAGGGCAGGACGTCTCTAAGCGGTTGACCAATCACAACAGACTGGGCTCTGGTTTCAGACAGAGCGTGAAAAGAGGTGCTGCAGCACAGGCAGTATGAGAAGAATAAAGAGCTTTTTTAACCTTAAAGGTGGGGTAGGTAAGTTTGAGAAACCGGCTCGAGATACACTTGTTGATATATTCCATGGAATGCTCTTAACATCCCGATAGCAATGAATATCTGAAGTGCTTTGACACAAAATCCATTAAAAAATGTCATCTGTGGAACCCTTAGCGCTGTAAAAAGCACGACCAATCATCTGAGCCGGCCCGGCTAAAATAACTGGATGGCCTACCTGCCTGTCAGCCTTCCATCGGGGCACACACTTATCTCGTGCCCTCATTGGTCATGTGCGCGTTCGTGTGTGTTGGAGGAGGGGCTCTGTGAGGAAGTGGCAGATTTTTTCCGGTTGTGTATTTTCAAATTCTAGCGATCTCCAGCTGGTTTCTCCAAACTTACCTACCCCACCTTTAAAGCATGCTCACAGTAGAGACACTAAATACAAATATGAACTCTCAAAACAAGCATAATATGTCCTCTTTAACTTTTTTTATTTTATTGGTCCTGCTGCAAACAAGCAAGAATATATGACTTTCTTTTTGGATTGATAAACTGTTAAGTGTTTCTGACAGAGCTAAGGGTTTTTACAAATTCCCAGGTTATTTATCAGTCTTAACTTAACTCTGTGAGTCAAATGTGATAAATCAGAGGAGACCTCTACCTGCTTTGCCTCCAGTGTTGGGGTAGGAGGCAGCAGCAGGAGCTGGAGGAATGAGTCAGATGCTAACAGGTCCTGAGTGACCGACCCCGGGCTGTCAGGAAGGCTGCAGGCTAATGAGGATGCAGGATCTCCAATTACCATGTTGAGCGGCCCTAAAGAGCCATCATGGCCTCGTGTTTCACACCCACACAGTCATGCCAATCTCTACTCTGACTGAGAACATACATCTGCTAAAATCACATCTGGAGAATGAAGTGTTCTGTTTGCATCCTCCACAGCATTACTAGATAAAGCTGATGCAGGCCTGAGGTCGGACAGCGCTGCAGTGCATCTTGGGAACAGATTTTGGCTCATGAAACCAGACTCAGATTTACGCCTTTCTATTTGTTTCCCTGTAGAAATCCCAGGCAAGAGATGAGATGTGCTTTCCCCCCCTCCATTCTCCATGGGGATTAACTGGCTGCTGAAACGCTTGCTTCATCAGATAAAAAAAAGAGGAAAGAAATGTTTGCTCTCTTATGTGATGACTCACGCTGCTGCCAAAGTATCCCTAATGAAGCATTACTTTCATTGCTGCCAAGAAAGTGGGATGATGGAGCCTATTTTGAACCGCAAAGCCTCTAGTCATTATTTTAATGTGACTTACTGCTACTATCATACATTACTTAATCCGCCATTATATGACTGCTGACTGCCATTACTGCTACACTGTGATGCTGTGTCATGCTATGACTTTTGTCTGGTATTAGCTTCAGTCTAACATTGCATTTCTGCTCTGTAGACATACTCTGGAGCTGCATGTGACACTGAAAGCTATACAAGTAAAAAGGAAGCAGATAAAAACAGAGAAGCCATTTTCATTCAGAGCATCATTCACAAACTGCACATAAAAAACATGAATCAGGGATTTATTATTATATTATATAACTGTTATTGCAGTTCCTGTTTTTCTGATCACATTGTGGTAAATGGTAAATGGACTGTACTTATATAGCGCTTTATCCAGTCTTTAAGAGCCCTTTACATACTACATGTCATTCACCCATTCACACCCATTCATACAGAGCAGTGTACCTTACTAACTAACATCCATACATGTGAGACTGACCGTTGAGCGGCCCGACCAATCAAGGAGGCAGAGGCAGAACGTTCAAATACAACCCGGTGTGGGTACATCGACATGTTGGCTGTACGGGCTGGGATCGAACCCACAACCTTCTGGTTGAAAGACGACCGCACTCCCTCGCAGCCACAATCGCGATGATATGAAAGCAACAAGTGGAACATCCAAAGTTGCCTCCACAGATGCACAAAAACAAGCCCAAACAAGATGACAAATGTTAGTTATTGGATCCAGCTTGTGGTCTGAGTATTGATAGCCTCGCAAATTCAGTGTAAAACCTCATGAGGTCAAATTATTATTATTACATCCTCTGGGACCTAATTGAGTCCTGCGGCCTGAAACTAAACCAATTATTGAAGTGTGTGAAATGATTCAGAAGATGACAACAAGCGACATTGTTTTATGAAGTTGAACTGACTGCCAATGTGTGGCTTGGCATGTCTAGAACCTTGTAAAAAACAAGATGTGGATGTTTAAAAATCAAGCGTGGTTTTCTCACTTGAATCCAACTTCAATTTACAGAGCAGTTTTCAGTCATATGAATCAGTTGCTTAGAGTCTGATCCAATCACCTGCAGACTATAATAGGACTCTACGCCCACTCATGATGATGCCACTAATCCAAACAAATTCCTACTGAGCTTTTTCAGAACACAATGAGCAAAGGGCTTTGTCAGGCCAAATATCCAAACACAAATACAGCAACTGTTTGATGAAAGTATCAAAGTAAATATATGAATAGGAATTTTTTTTAACCTTTCTGTAAGCATAGGAAAGTGTAATGGAGTTTCACATCTCTTGCAACATGTTTACATACAGTAGGTCGTTTGGGAGTAGAACAAGAATTGCCTTAATCAGGTTCTTTTGAGAGTAAAATGAGAATATTAATACTAATCTCATGTCTTGGACGATAATCTTCTTTGTTTATTTCTTTGTCTTCTAAATCTAGATTTGATGTAGAATTTGGTTCTTTGGATTGTCGATATTGTATTTTTTTTTTTTTATTATAATTAATTTAATTTGAGGTTTCCCTTCTCTAAAGCGACATTCTAAAGTTACATCTTCTAACTTGCTGTCGAGATTGTGAAGCCCCTTCAGTGTTAATGGACTTTATGATAGGGTGACCAGACGTCCCCGTTTTCCGGGGACAGTCCCCGTTTGTATTGGCCTGTCCCCGGTTGAAACTGTCCCCGGAAATGTCCCCGTTTGTTAATATACAGGATACACTGGGTAAACAGACTGTGGTCAAGCCAGCCTCCACTTCGGAAAACACACTCAAGCCAGCCCGCACGTTGTATTGCGGTGCGCGAATATCCTATGCATTACGGTATGAAGGACTCTGGTCCTTCATGTTTTTGATGTCTTTGATGTGATGTCTCCTCTGTATTTGCGGGTAACCATTGCCATTGTTATTGTTGTTATTGTTATTATTATTATTATCATCATGCGTCGCTTTCCACCTTCTTCTCCAGTAGGACTCAGATGAGGGTGTTGCACTTTTCTTTTCCTCATACATGTGATGTTTTGGTGTTGTTTTGTTTCTTTCCGTTAACCGTCAAGTGGGAAATAAGTATTTTGTTTGTGTTTCTCTTAGTAACCTAAGATACTGTTATGTTTGGCTGTGAAAAAGTATTATTATGAAGGGCAGACCATCTATTTGTATTTATTTAGTTTTTTTTAGAAAGGGGCAGGTCACAGATTGTATTCTTCTCCCTGCTCCTTTTCGCTCAATGGTGTTTTGGTAGAGTCATGTTTTGTGGCAATTATTGTACATTTGGTTTTGCGTACCATGAGCGGGACAAATAAAAATGAAATGAAATGAAATATATACTGGAGCTTAAATTAAGAAATATGTACTATATAATGTGATCAATAATAATGTAAAACAAACTACATATAACTACCACATTATAACTGAGTGAATGTGAAATGTAAGGATACAGTTATGAAGACGTATCGGACATTTCCACTGGGTGACTAATTTCAATTGATGTTGACACCATCTCACAACACTCCTAAAATAACATTACTTTCTGAAGCACAATTTAAAATGTATGCTGTTTAAAATCTCAAATTAGATCTATTGTCCATCTATATTTTGATTATTATATAATGGAAACTGTCCATAATCAAAGAGTCATTCGAATTCAATAAAATACTTAATTCACTTCAATAAAATACTTATTTCACTTCTTTCTGTTTTTGTACAAGAATAAATAAAAAACTGTCAAATTATCAAAGACTTATTTCACTCCAGGGTGATAGCAGGACACCCCATCTAGTCACTCAGAGAGAATCAGGACAATCTGATGTAGAGTTTCAAAATAAAAGACCTTTGGAGTCTCATATATTAGCTATGATCCCTCTATTTTTAGATAAGAATAAAACAAAAACTATCCAGTATCAAAGACTTATTTCACTTCAGGGTGATAGCAGGACATCCCGCCTAGTCACTCAGAGAGAATCTGGACAATCTGATGTAGAGTTTCAAAATAAAAGACCTTTGAAGTCTCATATATGAGCTATCGTCCTTCTGTTTGTATCCAACAGTTCAAATGTTCGATTTACATTGAACCAAAATTGTCCCCCTTTTTTCTTTAACAGTGATGTCGCCAGGGAAAAGAAAGTTTGGGGCTCTCTGCTGGAACTGCTACCCCCGCGACCCGACCACGGATAAGCGGGAGAAGATGGATGGATGGAGTGAAGAAAATTGGATATGTTAATGATATATTGAGAGCAAAACTCAAAATGTCCCCGGTTTTAATTTTGAAAATCTGGTCACCTTACTTTATGAATACAATGTTCTGGTCTGAAAGTAGTAGCTCGTTAGCCTAGCATAGCATAAAGAAGGAAGAAATTGGCCTACAGCACAGTAATGTCTACAAAACCAAAGCGTCATCCAGGAAGAAAAAAATGCTATAGTGGTGGGCTTTAGAGGTGCTGGCAGGCTTATTTTGTTAGGTTCGGATGTAGTGAGGCTAGCTAGTTTCCCGCTGTTTTATGCTAAGCTAACGGTGGCGGTGGTGGCGAAGTCGATAGGGACTTGGCTTGGGAACTGGAAGGTCACCAGTTCAAGTCCCCGAAAGACCAAGTGCTACCGAGGTGTCCCTGAGCAAGGCACCGTTCCCCACATTGCTCCCCGGGCGCCGTTCAAAATGGCAGCACACTGCTCCTAACACTAGGATGGGTCAAATGCAGAGAAATAATTTCCCCATGAGGGATTAATAAAAGTTCATCTTAATCTGCTAGCTTTATTGACAATACGAGCAGTTAGCATTTTCTCAATTAACTCTCTACAAGCTGCTGCTTTAGGGTTAAGGAGGTATTAGAAAAGACCAAATGTACTTATTTAACTAGGAGCTGCATTTCAATATCTATGGAACCAAACGGTTTCTTTTGGGCTATCGCTGAATCCCTAAACAATCCAATCCTTTCAGCCCTGGTTTCTATGTGGAGGCCTGGCATTAGCTTTGATCCTCTCGTGTGACAAATGAGATGAGTAGCAAGGGTGCTGCAGGGAGGGGAGGAGGGGGGAGTCTCTGTGTTGGACATTACAAAATTAAACAGACAACGCAAGCACAGCACAAGAGAGCTGGATGAATCGAGTTGTTTGTTTGCCAAAAAGAAATCGAATCAATGACGTCAAGGCCAGCAGAGTGAGTGATGGGTAATACACAGCCATACACATACATGAGTCACATGATTGAATAAGGAGGAAACAGGATCATATTTAGCTGTTTGATCGACCCACAAAAGAGGAAAAGTTGCACGTGTCGTCGATGTGCATCCTCCTCTGCTGTATTGCGTCTTATCACACAGAATTAAAGGAGCTCCTACCTATGAAGGATCTCTTGCCGGTCTTCATGTCCTCTTAAGTGCTTGATTATATTAGCTGTCGTGCGTCTCTTGTGAAAGAGTGCGTCTGCTGCAGAGCGTCCAGGTGATGTCGTGCACCAGAGAGATGTAGTCCTGCTGTAGATATGCCTCTCTCCTCTCCGTCTCCGTCTTCTCTTCCTCACTGCAGCTCTGGTTGGAGAACCCTTTTGATTCACAGGCGAAGCAACTTTCCCCTCGCTGCACTTCCTTTCTTTCCCCTCGCTGCACTTCCTTTCTTTCCTCTGCTGCTTCTTCCTCTTAATGCCCTGACTGCTCTGAGACCAAATAGCTGAAGCGAAAGATGTGTGACGCACCTACCTCTCCTCCTCGGTACACCCCCCCCCCACACCCTCGAATGTTCTTTTATCTACCTGAGAACAAAACAAAAGCAGGTGTGTGGTTACGGGTCCCATGGGAGTCCCTCCGGGGGGGAAACCAGTCTCCATGACACGGGACCCACCTGAGGAATACTTGGGACAGACAGCAATGTGTTTTAATTGTTTTTTTAATTGGGCACCGCTGCAAAGTTAAGTTTCGCCTCCTCTCTACCGCTTTCATTTTACTGTCCCGGAGGAGTTAGAGGGTAAAGTCATCCTGTTAGTCACACTGTTGCTTTGTGAAAGGTCTGTGAAGGTCGACATACAGAACAGTAGCAGCATCCGTGATGAGTTAGTCACACAGAGAGGTGCTGCATTGAATCATGGGTTAGAAGCTGGACAAGTGGAATGCAATCACGACAGGATGTGACTAATTGATTGCTTACGTTTGCAACCTGACACGCATTAAAGCTTTAAGGACAAATGGGTATTTGCTGCATCACTGTTGCATTGTATCGTAGGGTTTACGTTGTATTGTTAACCCATCTGTGTACTCATGAGCTTGAAAAGTCAACACAATGATTAAAGATGTCATTGTGTTGTTAATTCAGCTGAGATCTGCCACCACACAGAAGGTTTTGAATGAAAGAGGACATATAACGCTCCTTTTCAGGTTCATATTTGTATTTGTCTCTCCTCTGACATGTCTCCATGCTTTAATGTTCAAAAGCCCTTTATTGTTCTCATACTGCCTGGGCTGCAGCACCTCTTTTCACCCTCTGTCTGAAACCAGAGTCCAGTCTGCTCTGATTGGTTAGCTGGCCGGCTCTGTTGTGATTGGTCAACCCCTTAGTCTATCACGTACAATGTGTTGGAGCGCTAGCTATTAGAATCGAGAGTGTTACAGTGATGTCACTATGTTACGGAAGTAAACAAAGAAGTCCAATTGAGGTGTTTCAGGCGGGGGAAGGGAAACTCCCTCTGGAGGTAACACAGGGATTTTAGCCTTTGCAAACCATTTACGTGCACACAAAGCTATAGATCTCACTACAGGAAAGGGGAAACCCAAAAAGCATAATAGGGCCCATTTAAATATAAAATGCAATGTAGTAGTAACAGATGAGTGAGAAATGAAGGGGAGACACTAGAGGAATATAATACTATGAAACTACCAAGGTTGATATCTAATTTCAAAATAATGTTTTGTTTGACAAGTTTCCGTCATGTTATGTTGAAAGATGGAGGCATACTCTTTTAACTTCTGGTGAATTAAGGATAACTCTAGAGTTTGTAAAAGGAACACTTTAATGTGTATTTTGGAGGGTTATTCTTCCACTTGTCTGAAAGAAGAAATGTCATTGAAACAGAAAAGCCCAATATTGACTAGATAAGAAAAACAACGTTTTACCAGGAAAAATGTATCTTTGTGAGATGTAAGAAATCTTGCAAATACAAATACTGTAGCATAACTGATCAGTCTGACTTTTCTATCCTTATTCTAACATTACATTCTCACAGATAATGATAATTGTGCCAACACACATTGTGAAATGCTGTGTGTGACAATGTGCATATTTACGATGTAAGACATTTTACAGCCCGTTCATTCTGCTTTAATTGATAATGAATCAAAACATTCCTGCCCTGCTGCTGAACTCGTACTTCACAGCACACAGAAAGCGCTCGACACCGCCGAGTCGACTAACAAGCATTATTTAAATGAGAAAAACCCAGAGAGGTCAGAGAGAGTTTATAAATGTACTTATTCTAATGAGCTGTAAAAGAGAACTGGCTCTTCAAAGCTTTCTTTGAGTCATCCTATATCTGCAGCCGGGTGTTGAAATGAAGCAACTCCGCCAACAAACATGTTTTTTGTAGCTTTCTCATCACCTTTCACAACACTGCACGGCATCTTCACAGGGAAAGGACAAATAAACAAAGATTGATATCATGTAATGGGAGAAAAACTGCAGAGATGTTTGTTGAAAAATAGAAATATAGCCCACGTGTATCCGGTCGAGTTGGAAGCAGAGGAGTAATATGTGCTAAAACAACTTTGACTGGACAGATTTGCATGTAATTTAAATAAGGACAGAGTGCGAGAGACGGATATGAGTTAGTGTGAGATGCAGTGACACAGACACAGACTGATGTGGTGACTCAGACATGTTGTCACTGACTGCTTCAATGTTGAAAAATCTAGTTATTGAGTGGTCTTTTTCTGTCAGACTCAAACACTAAAATCAAATTTGACTCACCTTTAGTTAACCCCAGTTAACCTTGATGTACTATGAATGAAAGTTGGCTGTAAAGGCCCTGACACACCAGGCCGAAATCGTCTGTTTTCGTTAGTCGGACGACGGAGCGTGCCCTGTCGCCCAAACTCAATTTGGTGTGTCCCGCACCGCCGGCCGTGACACGCCTTATTTGGCCTTTCATGGCAAGAAATCACTCTGATTGGCTGTTCAGCTAGCGAATCAGTGCATGAGAAGCGAAACGGTTGCTTGAGAATGTCTTCCTCAAGCAACACTCCAATGGCTGATAGCTCCAGTACCACACGAAACATGTTTTTGATAGACGAGAGTGAAAATGGAACGCACACGCTATTTGTTGTTTGTTTATATCACGTAGTCTGTTCTTCTTCTCTGTCTTCCGGTTGTTGCCTCTTTTGAATGACGAATACACACTACCGCTGCCAGCTGGTAAGGAGAGTTATTGCCGCTCACGTATGTGCAGTTCGTACGTGCTCGGCTGAAGTCTTTGCGGTGTGTTCCAGTGCGACACATGGCCAAGACGCAGGAGAACACGCCGACGCAACAGTCGGCATCAGCGAGTTTTCCGGTGACTGCTTGGTGTGTCAGGGCCTTTAGAGGAATGAAATTAAAGTAAAGTTGTTTTCTAAGTAAAAGACTTACACTTCCTGTCTCTAAAATGGGCGTGGTCTAATGTATGTATACTTTATGTAGACAACATAATATAGTTATACAGCTTACAAACATGTTTTATTGCTACAAATATTGGTTAGCTTGAGCGTCCAAATGTATTTGTTGAAGTTAGGCTAAAACGTTGACAAAGTTTGACTACTTTATGCTACTATGTTTACTGCTCTGTGTTGTCAGATCTCTCAAGCGTGTTGCTGATTCCGCCAAATCAGAAAAATGTGCTTTGAATGTGTTCACCCCTGTCTTTTGTCTGTTTGTACTTCCTGTCTCTGTGTTTCCTGCCTGTTTGATCATCAGATCAGATTCCTGTGCTCTCTAGTTGTGTCTTGTCCTAGTGATTAGTTATTCGAGTATTTAAAGGTCCCATGTCATGCTTTTCCGGTTATTACCCGTCCCCTTGTTGTTATGAAGGTTTTTATGCATGTAAACGGTCTGCAGAGTCAAAACTCTCAAAGTACACCCTGTAGCGAGTAAAACTCGAACACAGAAAATACCTCCCCAAAACGCCTCGTTGGAGATACGTCACTGTCCATTGATTCTTCCGGGTAACTCATGATGTCATGCGTTACCCGGAACCAAATGGGCCAATCCGTGGAGCCGTTACGTTACGTCCGCGGAGCCGTTACGTTAAGCCCCCGCTGATTGGTCCAAATTGACCAATCCACGGACTTCCTCACACACACACTAAGTGCAGGCAGCTCTGCTGATCTCTCCTCCCTGGCTGCAGGCTGATGATAACAGACAGTTGGGATCGCAGCGAAATTCTCTCCACAGACCCATTCTCACAGCGTTTATCAACCTTTTTCTTACTCAATATCAAGCCACACTTATTGTTTTTACTTCGGCTGTGACTTTGTGTGTGCTCAGGGTGAGTTTGGCTGTGTTTTGCTGTGTATCGCTAAACAAGGAAATCACACCTCCATGGAGCTCAGCTCGATTCACAACGTCCCAACCTGGTCCCAACCAATCAGAGCACACTGTGCTCACAGGGAGGGTGGGGGCTGGAGCTACAACGAGCCGTTAAAGGCAGAGAGTGAAATGCAGTGAATACACGTAGTTTACAGAGATGCTGTATGAGAAACCAAAGTGATTTTGGAAAATTGCACAATGTAAATCTATTCTAGTATACCTCAACAATGGAATTATGATCAGTGGAAATGGCCATGACATGGGACCTTTAAGTTCTGGTTTTCCCTCCCTTTTCTGTCAGATGCGTCTTCATCGTTCATGGGAGAGTTCTGCCCTGCTCTGTTTTGCCTGAAAAACCTATCAAAGTTTTATTTTTATTTGTATGTATTCCTCGTCCTGCACATAGATCCACCCTGCTCTATTCTCGACTGTGACAACTTTAGTGTCAAAATGCTTCGGATAGTAAAATTGATACAATATGTACTACTGTGACTATGGAGCGAAAGCATCAGTCATAATCTGTGCTGCTCATGTTTACTTTTCCCATTGAAACAATTCGAGTCAGACTTGTCTCAAGTTTTCTAAAGAGGCGGGGACAGAAATACCTAGTAAACCAATTAAAGCGACAGAGGCAAATAAATGTCTGATAAGCTGATAAGCGTGGACTTGTGGAGCAAGGAAGCAAAGGGATTGAGATCACTCTGAACAGTAGGTCAGTCTGTGGACAGCCCGGCTCACCTGCTGCTATCTTTAACCGGATTAGCAGCTGGTCATGTTGAGGAACGACCTGTCGTCTGTGTGTGCCGGGGGCGGGGCACAGCCCTTCCACTGTAAAAGTCTGCAGTTTGCAGTTTTTTAAAGCAAATTGTACGCAAGGGTATTTTCTTTAGGCGGTAAGGCACAGTAAGAAAAGGACAAGTTGCTGAATTCCATTGAGCTGCTTCAGTTTTAGCATCCTGGTATGGTACATTCTGGTTCACTGTAACTGTCATGGTTTACTAGGACACTTTATTACAATGGTGCCTAAGTTGGTTTTATAAAGGGGTTCAGGAATGAGTACTAAAACACAGAAATTACTCAGTATTTAACCATTTTCAGTTCCGTTTTTTTAACGTGTTTTTGGTTAGAAGCTTGAAATAAGGTTTGTTAACAAAAGCTTAAGAGATTTCAATGTATTGTTTTGCGCTATAAAATACTTCCACTCGTGAATGTCCGAAGCTTCTATATGTGTCATTAAAATAGCGGTTGCTAACAAATAACAAGTGATAACTAAACTTCAGCACGCCAAACAGTAGCCACCTTTAGCTTAGCGGCTGTGACGTGTAGTGATCAAGCGGCAAACTCTGGGGAAGAGCCGGGAAGCCAATACGGAAGTGCCACACACTGCAGTTCATATATTGGCCGATAGGCGATGGCTGCAGAAAGGAGCAATTTCCATAGACCCCCATGTTAAAATGCCCAACTTTACAGCGGAAAAAAACATGTTTTTCTCCCTGGCTCCATACATTTTATTATCGATACAGTTAGATTCCACCTTCATGATTATGGATCTGTGAGTGAATTGTTTTCTAACGCGACCCTTTTATTTATATTAGGTCTTAAAGTGTTTGCATTAATTAGGGCGTGGTCACGTTGATGGACCCGCACATGCCTCACTGTCAGCTAACAGCAACTTGTCCACTCTGCTAGGCTACAACCATAGAGGCTACAACGTTAGTTAGTCATAGTACTGTACTTGAGCCTTTAGCTTTAGCCGTGTTCGTGGTGATATACCAGACAATTAAGATGTCGTGCTGTGCGCTTGAATGTACTAACAGAACTTCCAAGAAGTCTACTCTCAGCTTTTTTCGGTGAGTAAAATGATAATATTATACATGTTAACCCCGTTAGCAGGTGTTTGTGTGCTTGTTAGCTTAGCTTGTTATGTAGCTAGCTAAGGACGTAACCCTTTATGCATGTGTATATATATATACAGTTTAGTTTATGATTCAGCCTTGGGTAAGACTTTTATAGTCTATGGCTATGACGCCCATAATGCTAAACGGGAGCAAATGTTAAAAGGGGACCCAATTATCCCAGTGGTGGGATAACCGAAGCTAACCGGAGCCGTAGCTAGCCCTTTGCGGCTCCGTTAGCTTCGGCCAGCGGCGGAGCCTGGCGTTATAACTGGAGATCAAGGAAGGCAGCGAAACGCGGACTTGGTTCGCCTGCAGCCCGCTATAGTATTAGCTAAAGAAATGATGTTGAACAAGTCTTATTAAGCTGAACATCGCCACAATTGTTCTGCTATGTATCGGTACTTATTTTATTTTCTTAACGTGTGAATGACAAGCATTAAGAATAACAACAAATAGCTATTTATCTTGCATATTGTCTCGTTTGATTATGAATGTAACGTTTATATAGTGGAACTACACTGTTTTATCAAAACCAAAGTTCCACGCAGTAACTTGGTAGGCCCATGCATGTATTTCAGCAGGAAATGTGCAACCTAGATTACATTTACCAACACAGACTATATAGAAATATTTGTAAAAGTTGTTCATGCGTTATTAAGTGAATATGGCATTAACCCTCCTGTTGTCTTTGGGTCGGTGTTCATGTATTTTTGAATAACGGTTTCCTTTAGGTGATCCAGACAGGCTGGACCAGTGGGTGCTGAACATCCGGAGGAATACATGGACCCCCAACGTTTCTTCTCGCCTGTGCAGTGCACACTTTGAGAGTCATCCCTTCAGCACGGACTCAGGGGTACAGATCCTTTAAAAAAAAAATAACTTGGTTCCATTTGTGAGTGTAAATTGTTGTTACTAATTAAATACATGTTATACATCATACAATGCTAAATAATTGTTATGGCACTGGTTGCACATCAGTGATGAGTAATGTTCTTTTGATTAAAGGCCAAATTAAGATTTAGCCAGTTAAGTAAAGAAACATAGAAATCGATCCCATCCCATCACATTTCTCTTCAATTTATGCAAAGACTCTTTATCATAGATAGAGAATTGCCATTTCCCCCACATACTCTATGTTAAAAACAGATGAATTATATTACCTTTTTTTACATTATTTTAATAGCAACATTCATTCATCTGTTGTCATCTTATAACTTATTTATCTTAACAGCTATCACTGTAAAAAAAAAATGATTTAAGTTAATTTTACTATACAATATTTATCTTTACATTCTGTTCTTGCATATGTCTTATTATATTTACGTGTATATAGATTTCTGCCTGCACTAATTTATTATTCTTAATTTAATTTAGAATTTATTTTATTGTTTTATGTCTTATATAACTATGTTGCATTGTTGGAGGAGCTCGGGACAGATGATTTGCATTGCCATTCCTACACTGTAGCCTATGTGCATATGACATAAATCCTTTGAATCTGAATCTTGGAAACACGTAATTGTTGAATAGATTAACTGCATAGTTAACATGTTGGCCCTCTATTGTCTTTTATAATGCACTCTTACATTTAAAACAACATTATTCAAAAGAAAGTTGAATATCTACAGACCTCAAAAAGTTATTTTATGTGTTTTTGTTTATTATTTTTATTAGGGAAGGAGATGCCTGAAAAACACTGCAGTGCCCACCATTTTCTATTTCACCAAAGAACAACAGCCTGGAAGGAGAAGCAGGTGAGTAGCAATGACGAGGTAAGTGACACTCCTAGTTCGACTGTTAATAGTAATGAGGAGGTTGCAGATGTCGACCATGGTAGTGGTGAAAACAGTCTTGCTGCTGATCAGAGCAATATCATTATGATACAAGGCACACCTGAAGAAGCCTTTGTTGTTCCACATGTGGAGCGTAATGACATTCCAACAGCCAATACTTGTGAGGAGGATGTTGGTTTGGGTAGCAGCAGCCAACACACAGACTCCGCCTCTGTTCACTCTCACACTTGGGCTTTAAACCAAGTACTGAATAGTTTGTGCACACATTTCTAACATGTGATCTTTCTTTCATGTAGGACGCTTGAGGGAAGTTGCAACGCCTCGGCCAATGGGATGTCTTCTCCACGTGAAAGAGATTGAAGGCATCACTTATAACTTAAGACAATTTTCCAAAAGTTATGACTTGTATTGGCTTAGATGGTAATGGATTACATCTAACACGAATCAAGATCGTATTGAGAAAAATGAAAGTGTAATCCTTAGTTACATAGGAAAAGATGTAATCGGATTAGTTTTACTTTTTTTAATAATAGGGAAACTCAGGATTACAATCTTATTCAAAACCTAAAAAGAGCATATATATGTAAAATGATCAAATGGTATCTCTTCTCTGGAAGCGGTACTGTTCTGTAGGCTAATACTAATACTAATTGTGAATCTATACACCTACTGCCTGAATCTGCTATATGGTATTATATTATACATTTTAAGTAAAAAAATCATATTAATATTTCTTCTCTCCTGTGTTTATTTGCATTGCATTTGATATTGAGGTAATCCAAAAGAAAAAGAAAGTTATCACGTTACATTACTTTTATATCTTGATACTCACATTAAGTTACTGGTTGTGTTTTTGGCAAGTAGCCCTCTCAACCCTGTACATAAGTTATATCATTTTAATTACTGATACAGTTGTTGCACATCTTTAATTTATTTTCTCGTGTACTTGAGTCATAAAATGATTCGAAACCTTTACTTTTCATAAAATGCAAGATGTAACTTTCAATGTGGCTTTATCACATTTTCAATGTAAATAGATCTGATTAAATAAAGAGTAAAAGCACAATCTTAAATGTTGACAGTTATCATTTGCCTATGCTTATTGTTAATGTAGTGGTGTTATAAACAAAATGTTGTCCTAAAGGAAATTAAGATGTTTTTTATTTGTTGACAAAAGATTTAAAGTTGATGCTCACAACATGTGGGAACATTTATGGAGAAAAATGTTTCTATTGTAAAACAAATATTTATCTGCATACTGAACAAAACTCTCTAAAAGGTATTATCTTCTGTGACGTTACGACCCTGTAGGGATTGTGGGTATTTCACTTCATAATTACATTCTATGGTATGCTTATGACATTGATGCCAAAATACATGGGACTAGGGGAGACCTTCCTGTTGTTTGCATTGTCGCTGATAAATGACGGCGTAGTATTCATTGTCAAGATTTGTGTTTTTAAACTTGGGACTCTTTTCAGACTGCTCCGGCTTGGGAAAAGATTTGAGCCTTAATGTGTAATGTTTTCTGTATTGTATGGTAAGCTTATCCTTTCATTTGATAGTCCCATTTGGATGTGATAGCTAACATTTTCAGTAAGCAGTAGACAAAAGAAGTGAAAATATGAATGTAATTTATTTTCAATATTTACATAAATACATAATCATTTTAACAAATCAAATAACAAAAAACATCATAACAAATACAAAATAAAAGGTTTGACAGACAGCCATGCCCAGCATGGGCCTGGAGAGCTGCAGAGTCCAATGGGGGTAAGAGGGGGGGGTGGGATGTGGGGAAGAGGAAGAGCAGCCATGTTAACAGTGTTATGGCTACAGATGTAATATCTAACTCAACATTAGCCATGACAGTCTGGGCTTAGCAAGGGCCTTAGAATACATACTCTAAAGGCCAAATCCAAAGACAGTGATACTGACATTTTAGCAGTTCACAGTCTTTGGAGGTGGTCTTTCAGGCAATTGGCTAGTGACTTAAAAAAAATATCATTTCCCCTAGGGGTGAAATGAACTCCATCTCGCAAAAACAGCCCAGGACTGTCATGTCTAATGTTGGAGTGGTCAACAATGGCACCATTTAGGCTATGAACAAAAGTAGCCATAACACTGTTAACAAACTTCCGGGCCTTGTCAATTTTGACAGGATTTGCACCAGCCCTCCACCGGCGCCTCTGGGAGAGCATGATCTTCAAGCCAGGGTGCCGATGGTGAAGCTGGTCCAGGTCCTCCTTCATCTGGTTCAGCAACTGAACACTGGGCACATCCCCCAAGTCATTGCCGCCACAGTGGATGAGGAGGACATCCGGGACTGCTCTTCCTCGCGGGGAGTAGGAAAAGAAAGGGAGGACACCTCTCCAGCACAGTCCACCCCAACCGAACCAGCACACCCTCAGGTCGACGCCAAGGTTGCTGCTGATGGTCTCTGTAGCTCTCTGGGCTCCACGCCGGACATAGCTCCCGATTATCCATAGTCACTATGGGAGGAAAATAAATGAGAGTAACAAATGCTTCAGATCATGAGGAATATCAAATAAAGGGTTGCTCATTTTGTTCCTTTGACAATAACATACAAAATAACTATGAAATCACACCTGTATGGTTAAAAGTAACAAGAGAGCAAAACCACAAAAAACAGATTAACAGCACACAGTTTATATATATATATATTTATATACTGTGTGCTGTTTATCTACAATTGTGCATACATGTATATGTATAGTATGTTTGTGTGTAATGTCAACCATCTGAAGTCCTGTAAAGTAAGCCAGGACCATCAACTTACAGGTTGTGCAGTTTGGCGTGGATCTTCTTTTTTCTTAATTCTGAAATAAATAAAAATGTTTTAATCAATATAAAAGCACCTTTCTTTTTCTACAGTCATATTTCATTAATCACATTTAATTCACGCAACACTGGCCATATCTCTGCTAGTTTACAAAGTTTAGTTACAAATGACATTTATATTAGAAAAACGGTGAAGCACTTAAAAAACAATTGTATAGTGTAGGTTCAAGAACCTTTAAATCAAAAGGACAAGTTTTGTAAAGTTACAGGGTATCTTACCTTCAGAATATGCCGGGAACGAGGAGCAGTGACCGCAAGCTGGGTTGTTAGCATAGGTTGTTAGCTTAATACTTAATAGATGCATGTTAGCTTAGCTTCTTAGCCTGAGCTAGGTCTGGAACGTCACGCTCGGTGGCAGCAGGTCCCGCCCTGTCCCACCTCGGCTCCGCCTCAGCACCGCCTCTTTGCCCTTATTTGGAGCAGGCGGGAGAAGGCGGGAGTTAGACTCTGACGTCACTGTCGAGCCGTTAGTGGCCGACTCCGCCTACTAAGGGCTTCACGGCAACTCTGCAGAATCCTATGGGTGACGTCACGGACCCTACGTCCATTTATATATACAGTCTATGGTAGTGATACAGTTGCCACTTCTTCTGGCATTTACGCTCAAAAATCATATAAACAGTGTAAATATATAAAGTTTATCCTGCTGAACAAAGCGTGTCAGTTTCATGAATGTCACAGATAATTTGAAATTCCCATTGGTTTTTGCCGAGGGAGCAAGCCTTGAGAAACTTTTTTCCGGTCAAATATAATGTCTTATACTTTGTTGTATGACAAAATACCTGCAAACTAATGACATTGAAATCAGCATCAGTGTATAGTCTTAGATAATTAACACATGTTAGCTTGCTGACATTCATTTTACTCTCCATGAACCTGATAGCATCTTCGGTGTAAGCTAGTCGGCATGCTAAAGTTAGCATTTAGCTCAAAGAACCAAATGTATTACAAGAAATGTCCAGATTAGTATTAACAAATATTCAGACGTATTGTATGTCCCCATGCAGCGTAGGTTGGGTTGTGGTAAATTGTGTTACCAGTTGGGAGAAGTTTATAATAAGCGACAACATTCTACCAGTCATATTAAGTGAAGGGAACAGCAAATTAGCTGCTTGTTTATGCGCAGGGACAACTTAAGTTAGTTAAGGAAACAAGAACTATGCCAAATAATTTAAACAAATTGATTCTTGCTGAAAAAATGAGCATAGACCAGTTTAAGATGGTTGCTGGTTTTAGCTGGTTTTAGCTGGTGTTAGGCTGGTCTGAGAGTAAAAGCTTTCTCGAAGGTTCGTTTTGCTTTCTTACAATGTTACTGTTACGGCTGCTGCCTTCCGGGTTGTCTTTATTGTGTTAATCTATGTTGTATGTCACATACAATGTTGTTTATCAATGTTTGTCATTGGCTGCCATCTCCTGGTCCGCCCCCTGGGGATTGTGATTGGAGCGCGACGGGCCCGATGCACTCCAATCACAGCGCACAGCCGGCGCGCACCTGCTGGAGATGACTTCAAAGCCTGAGGACAATCATCACTCTGGAGGCTCTGTGATGTGGGACAGACGCCTCTAGCCTCTTGGTGCATTTACTCGTTTGGTTGACGTTCAGTGCTGTTGTGTTATGTGTTATAAAGTTATACTGTTATACTGTTTAGCAGCGTGTTGAACTAGTGTTTCTGTGTTTAGTTAGGTACTGTAGTATGATTGTGTAAATAGGATCCAGGGTAGCTTAGCGTTTAGCGCCTGTCGATTAGCAGCAGCTGTGTTTTTGCATAGCCTTTTCAGTTACATGTACCACGTTTAACGTGAAGTTTTTGTTTCCCTTTTTGTGTACTAATTATTACTCTGTATGATCTGTCAAACTCCCTTTTTGGAGTCCTCCTTTTGTTGATTGTTAGCGATCAGTATTTGGCACTTTGTTTATACCAGGCTGCATGCCTTTATTATGTTGTCACCACTATTTAACTATAATAAATCCTTATAACTATTACCAATTCCAACTGGTGTGTGTTGCACTTCCTCATCCCTAGTGGGGACGTAACAGTTACGTTAATGTTAACTTAACCTTAAGTTTGCTAGGAGGCTATTGTTACTTCCCTTAACAAGAGCTAGCTATCTTAGCTAACAACACTTAGCAGCTAACGTTTTCTGCAGTTTGTTTCCCGTGAAAAATGTGATGTAGTTATTTAAGGGTAAGTTAACTTAACGTTATCTTACAAGTTGAGAGAGTTACGTTTTGTTTAAAATTGTCAATGTAATGCACGTTAGAGCTTTTGTGTTGAACATGAAGTTAGCTAACTGTAGCTCACTACCAAAGGTTGGTTGTTGCTGTGGCAGATCGCTTAATACAAAGAGTTTGCTTCATTGTAAACTTTTCTTACAAATGTGTGTTAATCTACCTGAAATTGTACGGACAGTTTTTTTCTACTCAATGATACAGACCATTATTGAGGAGATGCAAAACATACTGTAAATGATGTCCGACATGTACTTTGAGTAATGTTACTTTGCTGCTAAAAAATGAAACATAATCAGATGAGGACATCACCAAAGTGTGTGAGCCTGTCAGGGGATTTGATCTGTTCTTTGCATGCCATATGTACACACTGCTCTGGTATTCATTAAAAATATAATTGTAAAATGTAAGTCTCCCGCTCTTGTCGTTGTTCAGGCTTTGCATTTGAACTCCTATGACTGGTTGCAGACTTGAAGGGAACGCCTTCCTGACATCCAGGAAAAAGGTGAGATTCTAATCCATTTCAATGCCAAAAGCAAGTTATTGTTTTTAACTTTTTTTAATATGATATTTTGGGGAATTTCAGTTTTATTGGACAGTAGAGATCTACTGGAAACAGTGGAGAGGGAGGAGATGATATGCAGCAAAAGGCCCAGCCGGACGGTTGCTGCTCCGTGTGGAACCTGTTCTCTCAGGTAAAGCACTTTGGTACCCAGTTATTTATGGTATTGAGTTTGAATTTAGCTTTTGGAATGTAATTTCCAACAGTGCATTGTAAAGACTGAAAAAACAGGCTTGGGGCTTAACAGGTTAAAGCTTGACATGATTTGGTCTTTTACTTAAGAGGATGTTTGTCCTCCTCCGGTGTTGTCTTATTTCCTTATCTTTCTTTCATGTGTAACATCTACCAATGGTTGTACATGACATAGACCCATTTATCTGTATAATACCAAAACTGCAGCCCTCAAGTTTTACTCAAGGTCGTATACATCAGTTAAACAAGATTCATCTTTATCAAAACAGGTCACCTTAGATTTATATCAAATAAATGTTTGGACAGGACAAATAATCACACTCAATGCCCTGAGAGACGAGAGGAAGGACAGCTCAGGCCAACTGTACCACTGCACTTTGAAAAATGTGACAGCTTCATTTCCGTCAGTAATGAGGACACGCGCTTTGCTTGGATTATTATTAGGGCATCTGGCCAGTCTTCACCGAAGTACAGAGCAGGATGGAAAATATAGCATATAAAAATAGCCCACTGATTCCAATTCACTTGCATGCAATTCTCAGAAGTTTTTCACAGGTCAGAAAAACAGTAACAGCATACATGACATCACACTAAAGGATGAGGTCATTAATGTCCATGCTGTAACCCTGATTTATAATCCCTCCACTAGAAATGTCATTATCTGCCAATTCCTCTATGATTATTGTATAAGTGCATAAGAGGGGTCTGCATGTGCCTTTGTGTGCGTGCAATCATGCATTCTATACATGTGCACGTGTGAATTGCTGCAGAGCAGTGAGCGTGAGAAATTGGAATGTCTCTCATAAAGGCTTTGTGTGGGTAAAGTTACACAACACCTCTCGTGATCTTACCTAACTATCTACTGGGGAGGATTACACTGGTGGAACTGAGAGTAATATGATGGTGAGTGCACATTCTTTACACTATTAATAAGTAAATAAAGCCTTTTCACGGAATCTGGCGGATTACTTGATTTTCTCTGTATAGGGAACGGTAGTTGAGATCCTTACAGTATGCTCCCAGGGTCCTGACTTCCTGCATAAACTACCATTGTGAGGGATTAGTATGTGCTATCCTTGCTGTTCAAATGTCAAAGCCACTGTCTAAATGTCAAAGACAACTATCCTGCCTGCCAGTAGGGGGATTTAGATATAACATAGGTAAGCTGTAAGCAGTAGATAGGGGAACATGAACATTTGACCGAGTGCAACAAATGATACTCCTGAGAACATCAAAATGTATGAAAGCTCTCCTTAATGTGTCACATTAAGAGGATTTTGAGCTGGGGACATGTGACTCGGGGAACATAGATAAGCTCCTGTTAAGCTAAATGTGGTTGCTGAAGTTTATGTTGATATACACGGTGTACAGTACTATCAGGCTAGCAGCTCTGTTTAGCTGTGTTTGGGCTTAAAGCTAAATGCTAACATCAGTGGGCTAGCATTCTTCAATAAGTATACTAATATGCTGATTTTAAACATAACGACGGATATAATAACTATGGATACCATCTTAATATAGCATGAAAGCATAGTCACATTTAGCAAATTAGCATTAAACCCAGTAGAGCTGATGTTCTTGCAGGTATTAAATCATATAAAACATATGACATTTTGATCTGATGATTTATAACGATTCACATAAGTCTGAAACCACATTTGACCAGATCATGACAAAATGTGTTAAGATATTTAAATAACAAACCAACATGTTAACCTGCTTGTGGTGCTCGACTGAAAGTCAAAGTATACCGTCATTACGATTCATCCACTGGGGAACATGAATACCTTCACAACATTTGATAGCAATCCATTTAATAGCTTTTAGGATGTTTTAGACTTACCATAACAAGGTAAAACCAAAAGTGACAACCTGATATTGTTAACACCTTAAAGTGGAATATGTGCCATCATATTTTACTTGCCCTACTCTTTTAGAAAAGTAATGGCAACTAGTAGGTTGAAGGCTTTTATTGGTCATAAGTACATAGCTACAGTGTAGTTATGACGATGAAAATCTTAGGTCACAGGCTCCTCCAACAGTGCAACACAATAAAAAAGAAAAATTGTAAAAAAGTGAAATGGTGCAATAAGAGTCTATATACAAGTGATTGGAATATATATATATATATATATATTTATATATATACATGATATATTAGATAAAGTTGCAGCCAGATGAATGTTGTGGATGTTGTTTCAACAGTTCAGGTGTTTAACAGTCTTCTTGCCTGTGGATTGAAGCTGTCCCTGAGTCTGGTGGTTGTAGTCCGGATGCTGCGGTACCGCCTGTCAGACGGCAGCAGACAGAACCGTTTGTGGCTGGGGGGGGGATGGGGGTCTTTGTAATCCGGAGGGCTTTCTTCCTGAGCCGCTGGGAGTAGAGGTCCTCCATGGATGGCAGCTCCGTCCTGGTGATGTGCTGTGCAGCTTTCACCACCCTCTGTGAAGCCTTACGGTTGAGGGCGGTGCAGCTGCCGTACCAGGCTGTGATGCAGCCAGTGAGGATGCTCTCTATGGAGCACCTGTAGAAGGTCAGGATCCTCTCTCTGGTGCACCTGAAGAAGGTCAGGATCCTCTCTCTGGTGCACCTGAAGGTCAGGATCCTCTCTATGGAGCACCTGTAGAAGTTGCAGAGTATCCTGCCGTATGCCACTGCAGTTGAGCAAAACCATAGATACCCTATTGATCCTAATTCAAAGCTAATAAGTGTAAACTATAAGGTGTGGAGCTTCTTCTCAATTAGGCCTTGAACATATGTGTCGCTTATCCAAGAGACTTCATCAGTTTACTTTCAATCGGTGTGTTTTTTGAAAGTCCTTGGAAAACACTGAATCGAGTAATAACACCATTGTGTTGTCTGTGTTGGAGTAAGTATTCTGGAATGTGTCAGGAATGTGTCTGGAATGTGTCAGGAATGTGTCTGGAATGTGTCAGGAATGTGTCAGGAATGTGTCAGGAATGTGACGGTGAGAGTATGTGTGGAATCCGAAACCACCTGTTGAAGTTATTCAGCACAGGTGACTCAGATCTCTTCCTGTCTGTTCAGTCTAAAGTCTGCGCTGAGTAAATACACACGTCAGTCTTTAGTTTGCTCTGTATTTATATAGGAACCTGTTCTTCATCTTCATCAAACTAACCCTGAGCTCTGCTAAGCTCAGCAGAGACACTTTGTGTTTCAAAAAAGCTCCTGAAGCAATTCTTATTGGAAAGAGAAGAGCCACGCACTGCCGGAACTCCCTGCATCAGATAAAGGAGAGAATAAAGGAATTTAAATGTGTAATCATTCTCTACTAATCGCTAATGATTTAGCATTAGTAGAGAGCATTTAAAGTTACTTGTCTGTTTTAAACAGTTTCTATATTTTTGTTGAACATGAGCAAAAAAGCTTCTTAACGTTATATTGAGTTTATGATGTGCAATTTTGCCAATTGTTGGTCAAATAAAGTTCAAACAATTGCTTAAAATAATAAATAATTTGGAAATGCATTGATAAGTCCTAATGACTCGGCTAAAACTAGCTAAAATATCAGAAAACAGTTTTAAAAAAGTTCACAAATCAACCAGATGTATTCAAATAGCTTTTATTTTTAAATGTACCCTCTTAACAAACAAATACTTAATTTACTGTCATGACAAAAATCTTCACATTTTAAAAAGCTGGAATCACAAAACATATTTGTCAGGAAAGCGACCAGCTATTTAATCAATTATAAAATGAAGCAAATCTATCTTCTACTTATCGTTGCAGCTCTGATATTCTTGAAATCATTACATATTCAATAAAAATAACTAGGGATGTAACAATATACCGAATATCGCGGTAAATAAACGTCCCAATACCGTCGTGAGACTGACAAAATCTACCGCGATTTTCTTTTTTAAACTTTTTTTTTTTTGAAACCTTTATTTAACCAGGTGGTCCCATTGAGAGAGAGACCTGTCCAACATGGCAGCAAGTAGGTTACAACATGAACATAAAACAACAGAACACAAAAGGACATCGTATTTACAGGGCTACATGTACACACCTAGAGACATTGACAAGTAGCTAGTAGCTACCAACAGTATATATATATCTCTGTCAATAAGCCTCACCTTCTTGGCAAACACTGTATTGTTTTTGAAGTGGTGGAGAGACAATGCACAGTTTGACCCACTGCTATCACCCATGGCCAAAGCATATCTCTCCGTCCCACTGAGGTGGCGTTAGACTTTTTCGCTGTCCGTCATTTTGACAGACAGGATCGTAAAATATCCGTCATAATCCCTTATTTCCCGTCGGGTCTGAACAGAGAGAGAGAGCACGCTCGTGAACTGTCAACGGGGGGGTGGGCGGTGTTATCCCGTGGGTGCATGCACCTCGCGGGAGCGCGCACAGCGTAAAGCAAAACCTCCCAGACATGTGTTGATCTGTAGGCAAAGTACGGTTTGGAAACCATATCATTTCCTTTTGGAGGGCATGCATACCACGGCATAACACCAGAGCCTCGCTGCGGGGAGACGCTGGCGCTGTTCCAAATTTGTTCCAATCTGTCAAAATGACAGACTGCTTTCAGATTTTTCGGTTAACGCGACCACTGCTGATATTATCATCGTACCGTGAGTTTTGGTATCGTTACATCCCTAAAAATGTATGATGATGCATATCAGTACTGCAAACGAGGGATCAATTTTCCCAGTTGACTCGGCGCTGCAGGCTTTCATGTGTTTTACATAACACTTCTGATTGTTATGCACGCTTCTTCTTCAGCCTTTAATTTGATGGATGTACCCACACTCCCAGCCAACAGGAAGTGCAACGAGAAGACAAAGCTGCCAAAAAGTAGATGTTAGAACTTGCAATGTTCCGCTTGAGATGAAAGTCAAACAAAGAAGTGCTGCGTCAGTGTGCAGAGCCTTTGAATCCAGATGTCACAGTTTCATGTCCACTGGGCATTAGATGACATCACTGCCGTTCAGAGCAGGAGGATTACAGCGGCCTGCAGCCGGAGCGTCATATTAATGAGCCTGTTCACCATGATGTCAGAGAAGGAGCAGGGAGCAGGTGCAGGCCTGCAGTGTCAAGTGCTGCATGTCTCCCCAAGGACATGACTGGAACATTTACATAATCTCTGTGTGTGTGTGTGTGTGTGTGTGTGTGTGTGTGTGTGTGTGTGTGTGTGTGTGTGTGTGTGTGTGTGTGTGTGTGTGTGTGTGTGTGTGTGTGTGTGTGTGTGTGTGTGTGTGTGTGTGTGTGTGTGTGTGTGTGTGTGTGTGTGTGTGTGTGTGTGTGTGTGTGTGTGTGTGTGGCCTAGCATTACTATCCTTGTGGGGACCTACATCTGTTTACACAGTCACTCGCTTCCCTTATGGGGACATAATGGAGGTCCCCATGAGGGAAATCATTAATTTTAGGGTGAATGCTTGGTTAGGGTTACTCCTAGATTCCACTTTTTGTTGATTTAGGCATATTTCCTGCAAAGGCTACTTTGTGCAGACAAAGTTAATAATAATTGTAATATTCCAGTTATAAACGACATGAATCCAAGGTGTGTTGCAGTATTTTAGTGGTAAAAAAATGCATTCATCATCATAATTATTCTATATATATAATTGACACAGTGCCTGTAAACCGGAGGAGAACGCTGGCATTTCTCCTCCTACTTGAAAGACTACCGAGGGATAGGGTCTGCAAAATTAGTTTATTTGGGGGATGGGCTGGATGCTCTGACCGGTCCACTTCCTGCCTGGCGCCTCTGCAACGCCTCGCGTCGAAAAATAGACTTCAATCCTATTTTGAGCAGAGCCCAGCGCCGAGCTGCTTCTGGGACACTTCTGACCCCCAGTTTCCACCGGGTCCGTCTGCGCCGCGGCGGTCGTAAGGATGTCAATGGGTGCTATTCCACCACACGCGCCGCGTTACGGCTCAGGCGCGTCCCAGAAGCGGCGCGTCCCAGAAGCGGCTCGGCGCAGCGCTTCTCTAAAATCGGGATGAACCCTATTTTTGCCGCGGCGCAGCCATAAGGTCGGGCAGCCCCCCCTCACAGGAAGTGGAAAGGTGAGCTTCCGGGCCAGGCCCATCCCCCACACATACTAATTTAGCAGACCCCCCTCCTTCATCACAACACCTCCACTACGATACGCACAATGGACGACGAGGTTTTCATCATGGAAGTGGACTATTACAATTATTATTAACTGTCTGTAGACTACAACACAACAAAATAGGAAATTTATAACAACAATAAACACAATTTAAACAGACACAAAAATAAAACATTTAACTACATAGCCTACTTACTTTCTTGTAGAAGTACAAATGTCCAGGATGCCCGAATCAATAACAAAACTGCGAGCCTGCACGCACGACGCTACGCTTCTGAAACGCGTCCGGTGGGTTATGGCGCGAGAGGAGGTCGGACCAAAGAGAGTGGCTGCGGTCCTTGCGGATGCCGCGGCGTGGCCGTAACGTGGCCGTAACGTGGCCGTAACAAGACGCAGACGGACCCGGTGGAATCTAGGGGTTAGTGTTAGGCATGTGTTGGTTATGGTTAAGGTTAGAAAGAATAAGTCTCCAGGAAATGCATGTAAGTCAATGTAATGTCCCCTGCAGTGATGCATACATGGTGTGTGTGTGTGTGTGTGTGTGTGTGTGTGTGTGTGTGTGTGTGTGTGTGTGTGTGTGTGTGTGTGTGTGTGTGTGTGTGTGTGTGTGTGTGTGTGTGTGTGTGTGTGTGTGTGTGTGTGTGTGTGTGTGTGTGTGTGTGTGTGTGTGTGTGTGTGTGTGTGTGTGTGTGTGTGTGTGTGTGTGTGTGTGTGTGTGTGTGTGTGTGTGTGTGTGTGTGTGTGTGTGTGTGTGTGTGTGTGTGTGTGTGTGTGTGTAACAATGTGTGATCTTTCTCTACAGGATTTACGGTTTGCCTTTGTTTTATGTCTTTGTAAGTGAGCATCCATGGCCTATAACTATTTAATATTGCAGAAAACATCATAATAAAAAATACATCACAAAACAAACATCATAAAAGCTAATGTACCGCTGCAACAAACAGTAAAGCTCTTTTTTTACTGAACAAAAAACACAGTAACACCAACTTCAATCTGTCTTTTTTACTCGAGTTGTAAAGGTTTAAACTTCTCAAACTTTGTTCAGTAGTGTTCCCCCTTTGAAACATTTTCTCAGCCAATTACCCCCTGACCGACCCGAGCATTTTTGATAGAAAAAGCCTATATAAATAATTACAATATAACGATGTTCCATCAGTGTGTGTTTTAACTCCTTCATGCATGAATTACAACAAACTAAGGATATTTGTAATGTTTATGCTTGAGAACCAATTTTAAAACAGATTTTTAAGTATGTTTATCAAACCAATAACCAAAATGATATATAATGCAAAAACTATAAAATAAAATACACAAATATTATAATATGATCCACTGTGGTGCCTGATGTCCAACTATACCATCCAAAACCCCAGTGTTTAGAGTATAGGTTAGGTCCTGATAATTTATTCCGGTAAATTACTCTGACCTTACTAATTGACCGAAGTTACTGAGTCAATGTAAGTTTACTGGTTGGCTCAGATCCACCAAACGTCAGCAAGATCTCACCTCTATTAACTCCCCGAAGAACCAGGTTCAATTAACTGCTGTTTCTATTCAGACAACTCTTTTAATCTGTTTAAGGGATCCCGAAGGATTTTGGTATCAGTGAATGAGGTGTGTTCCTACCTAAGCGTGTGTGTGGCAGGGTGCAGTCTTACCTTTGAAGCAGGAGAGGAGAGCACAGATTTTCTTTTTAGTTGTCCCAATCCAAAAGGTGAGATCAGTTTATTTGAAGAAAAATAGGTCCAAACTAATACAGAGTCTTTACCTTTTAACACATTATAATCATACTAAACATATCATGCTGGGGTTATATTTTTTATCTAAAACCTTAATTCATATTCATTTTATTCCTGTACGTTTCTAATAACGCCTTCCAGGTCGATCTAAATAGTCTTATTCATTTGATTCCTGTACGTTCTTAATAACGCCTTCTAGGTATATCTAAATAGTCATAAGATTCCCGTACGTCCGAAGAACGTCTTCCAGGTAGATCTAAATAGTGTTATTTCTTTTATTCCTGTACGTTATAACAACGTCTTCCAGGTATATCTTAATAGTGTTATTTCTTTTATTCCTGTACATTCTAACAACGTCTTCCAGGTATACCTTACCGAGAGCCATCTAACCCAGCCCTGAGGGCCAGAGATTACAGGGAGAGAGTATACCAGGGGTTTCCCCCTCTCTCCCCCTCGAAATCCAAAAAGCCAGTCTTTTTATGCTCAAAAAACCGGATAGAAAACCCACAAACACCTCCTCTATACCCAACTAACATCTTCTATTGGCTCTGGCATAAGACACACCTTCCCAAGTTTGTGTAAAACAAAACATGACTAGACATATTCTATGACTATGACATAACCGCCTTTTTGAGGCCTCAATGTGTTTCTCCTTAAGTCCGGAGCCCCCCTCCCTGCTGTGAGAGGAGAGGAAAGAAACTGCCTACTCTCTTATCAGAGAGCAGGGCATAAATCATTATAAGTTTTACAGTCAACTTAACAAACCACTTTGTTTTGTTTATGCTGTAAATATAGAAAAACCTAAAATATGAAGCATTTTTATTGTGGGTTATACAAGAATATAATTGATTATATTTGATTACAACTAACTTTCGTTTTAAGTATTCAACATACTATGAAGCTCTCAACACCCTCTTTTTAAAATGCAAAGTTATCAAACAGCAACAACTAAAATTGTAAGCATACATACATATTCAAAAACCATCAAGAAGCATTCTCACTATGGGTTCATACAAGAATATGATTGATCATATATGATTTATAATTAACTTTCATTTTAAGTATTCACTTGATGAAGCTCTCAACACCCTGCATATGCAAGAAAACAGCATTCAATTAGCATTCTCTAATGTAGTGACCACAATGCATGAAAGGGTTAAAAAACACTTTGTAACTAAAATGTGCAATTATAAACAAACTATGTAATAACACTGCAATGACACTATTTAGGAGTTTTAGGTCCTCAGCGATTCTGTACGGCTTTTTGGCTTAAGCGATAAGCAGTGACACCGCATACGATGCCTCCAGTGCTTTGGCTGATGCTGTGGAGGCTTTTCGCATCATCTCTTGCGAGGATCTGTACTAGGGATGGGTATCGTTTGAAATGTATCGATTCCGATTCCCGTTCTTATCGATTCCGGTTCTTATCGATTCCCCGTTTCGATTCCAAAATTGTAAAAGAAAGGTCAAACGTTTATATAACAAAAATATCTTTATTCTTTTAAGCTTTAACTGACATTTTTACAAATAATATATACAATAGCTATGCTTTATTTTAACTGAGCTATGCCTGTGGCAAGCTATTAACAGGCATTACACTGTGCCTTGTCTTTTTCTTTTTTAGTGTAGTGGAGCCTCACTTCAGAGCGTTTACCTCGACCCATCTTTGGTGTTATGAAGTGACTGAGCTCGTGAACTGTCTACGGGAGGGCGGGGGGAGCCTCGCTGCGGGGCAACTGTGGACCTCTGTCGCCTGTCAGCGCAACTTACATGATGCCGTTATTAAGGGCGGTGCCGGCCGTCAACGGCCCGCTGACGACCGGCCAATCATTCAATCATTTTGAATGATTTTAATAGTTTGTTTTACTTCGCATATTGACTGGCTAATGTGCCATTTTATTTGTGTTTTACAGCTGTATTTGTCTGCCTATCATGTCTGTGTTTTATATGTTGTAACTTTTTACATGCTGCCCTTCTTGGCCAGGTCACTCTTGGAAAAGAGATTTTAATCTCAATGAGTTTTTTACCTGGTTAAATAAAGGATATATGGCCGTTCTGTGATTCTCCAGGTCCGCCCTGTATTCCACCGGACCTGGTGGAATACAGGGTCTACCGCGTTTAGGAACCGTTAAGCAGAACCAAAATTGTGTATTTTGTATGGGTACCCAGTACCCGGCATTTTCTTATCGGTTCTCATCTGGAGTGTGTGCTGGTTTCATCGAGCTGTTGGCTAGTTTCTCCCCACAGAAAAAACACAATTGCACCTAATGCCTGGGGCGGGTTGCCGTTTGTTGACGTGAATCCCATCAAAGCATACGCCTCCTGATATTGACTCCGTTGTCCACGTTCCCTGCTGTAGTGCTGATACGTTTTAACCACGATTCCATTTCAATGTCTATTTGTTATAATCTAATATTGCAACTGGCTTCCCGCTCAGCGTGGTTCCGGGCTAGAGCCTGATTTAGCTCTGGTTCTTCTTGTTTCCACCGCAGCGGCACAGGCTCTAGGTACCGAAAACCGGTTCTTAGCTGGCCCCACTCGACTGCCCGGCAAGTACCAGTACTTCACGCTTACCTCGGAGGGGGGCGAGATTAACCTGAGCAATACCAGTTAATGGTAAATACAAGTTGTAACAAGCAGTAGCGCTGAGCAAAGTGACTAGAACGTGACCACACACTTGTAAAAACAGAGAAGAACCAGTGAAGCACCAGAAAAGCACAAGAACAGATCTTGAACCCTTGATGGTTCTAGGAATATTTTATAGAAAATTGCTCTTCTTAAAGCCATCGGACTCAAATCAGACAACATTAGAACATAATTGTAGCTTTCATATTGGCGTAAAATACTTTGAAAATTCTATATTTTGTTAGTCATTTAACTGTTCAAACAATCACCATCGCTAGTAAAAGTAAGTAACACATGAAAACGAGCACCAGACTGATTGGCAGGATAAGGCAGAACAACAAAGTTGACTGGCAATGTCATGTGTTTTTGACAGGTTGTCCCATGTTTACAATACTTTCATTAACACCCTTCTGTTGGTGATAAAAAGGAAAATATATTTGCCATTTAACATTGTGTGTGGTGTTTTCAGGTCATATGACGACCTCATAAATGTTGCTTCAGGTAATGTCACATAACAGTCTTAAGTCTTTAAAGGAATTCAGTAGATGTGTGAAGCCAACAGGACAGAGTTTTGACTTAAAGGTCCCCTATTATACTGTTTTTCCTCAATATATTATAGATCTCAGAGATTTACAAATCATGTCTCTGAAGTGTTTGGCTCGAAACACCAAACAGATAATAGCAGCATCCCATAATCCCCTCTATTTCAGCCCTGTTTCAAAAGTGTTGATTCTCTGTCTGTTACCTTGGTTGCTGATTGGCTAATGGTTACACAAGCCTTTGTGACATCATAAAGTCGCCAAAATCTAATCAGCTCATTTTCAGACAGGTTTTTATACAAATGGATCAGGACAAAAAGAGAGAGAATCTTTCTTCCTTAAACTTTCAGAATCTCTTAACGCAAAGGGGACACATGTTTACGTATAAAAGACATGAAAAAAATGGATTTTGCATAATAGGGGACCTTTAAATAACCTACTTTTGAAGTGTAAATGCAATAGGCAGAAGTAGATGTCTAACGTTAGGCTATTAATAAGCAACATGATGGACGCATGGCTGTGCATTACCACTGCTAAGCTAAAGGTGGCTAATGTTCGGTGTGAAGACGTTTAGTTATATAATTTAGTCATTAGCAACCAACGTTTGCACATAGACGATTCAGTAATCCAAAAGTGGGGTATTTACTGACGTATTTTGTCATAGCACAAAGCGTTAAAACCTTATCTTAAGCATCGAACCAAAAGAATGTTGACTTCGAGACAAGCGAATCGAAGTGCCAAAATGCAAATTCATACCTTGGTTTAGCACCAATTTCTTTACCATTCTATGGCGACACAAAGTAAATAGGCCGATATACTAATCGTCTATTTACTGTACTGCATACTGCTGCATCGGCTCTCCTTGTAACGGCTTAAACAAGTTTCTATCCAACATTATATTTCCTTTGTGTAATAATGTTAATAAAACAGTGTGTATGTTTTTGCACTATCCCCTGAGCTGCAAGTGTCCCTGCTGAGGGAGCAACAAAGGATTGTCTTATCCTCATCAATAAGACTTAGGCTGTGTGTAAATAGAAACTGACAGTGCTGTGACAACAATCCCTTTGAGCCACAAGTAAAGAACTCCTTCATTATTAACAAGGGGAAAACTGCTCAGCGGCCCAACGTGACACCGGCTGGATCCATGACCCTGTTCCTTCCCACGTACACACACTCTCAGTATGTCTCCTGAGCACACGTGAAACCACACGGCTGGTCTCATGCCGCGTGCATGTGCAGTCACATTACTGACCCAGGGTCGGCATGACAGAGGAGTTTCACATTCTTGCTGCTAACAAGGCTGCAGCAAGGGCCTTTTTGTTTGTCATCTGTCATCATGTCAATCCTGTGACGGGATGTAAAGGCCTCCCGGGTAAATCCATCGACGCCAAATACATACCGCTCGTTTCAAAATGCACAACACGGGTTCAGAGGGGGGGGAGCTCTTTCTGGGAATGTTCTGTGGGTTTCCAAGTTATCGTGGTTTTCCAGGGAAACGATGTCGTGAAAAGTCAGAGTGCTTGATGTAGGATGAACAAACAAACCCATGTAAACCAGCCACGGTATGCAAAGCATCTTCAGGGGGAAATGGAACATGACTCACTCTGGATTCTCAGCAACAGGAACGCGAGGGAGCTGACTGGCAGGAAGCATTTGAATATTCAAACATGCAGCACGGTGTGGTTCAGGTATCTGCTGATCACGTAACACTGACCTACTTTACACTTTTGTCTTGGACACAACTCTGCTTTCACCTATTTCAACTTTAACCTTATTGTCCCTAATAAGCAAACTTTAACATAAGGTACTTAAATCATCATAAAATACAAAAACAAATATGAAATCGCTTTACAGAATTGTGCACATGAAAGTGCAAAAGTTAGAAAACGAAATGCACAATTGAGGTGCTTTATTTAAATGGAAAACTGTTTAGGCAATAACCTTTATAAGACGCATTCTGCTACAAATATAAATTACTAGAAATACTATTGTATCTCTTATTTATTTAGTGATGACATGATAATAACATGTTAAAAACGGAACAATTGTGGACCCAGCATAAATATTTTTTACATAAAATTAGGATCAAGTTACATTACTCAAAAGCCTACAAAGAAAACCCAATAAAAAATGTTTGCAGACAAACAAAACTGATAATAGATATGCATGAACACAACAAAAATATAACCCAAAAAAACCAATAATGATATTGAAGGAACTTTTTTTTAACGAACCATTAAATGTTCAATGTCAGAATTCTGACACAATAGTGGGCCGGTTTCAACGGATCAAGAAGAGAATCCATTTTGTGTCTTTGTTTTAGCAGAGGGATTTCCTACTTTGCGAGAAGATCAAGAGTTTTAGAGCCCAAACTGTCTTTCCGGATTAATTGTTCATGTTAATCTGATTTATTACATGTTGGGGAACCAAAGGCTGCAAGTGTTGCTCCTAAGGGATGAAACCGGCTCCTAACTGCTACGAACAGGTCATATTGGGTTGATCATTGTGTTTTTGATCACCACGGTACCTGCAGTTTAGTTCTCTTTGTGCTTTGAGTTGTCTCATGTTTCTCTGAAAAACCTGAATATCAAAGTCCTGACTGCCCGCCCGTTTTTTGTAGCTGACAAAAGCTGTTTGATCAGCATTTAACCTGATATCATCCACCTGCTTCAATCCTTTTACACAATGTGCACACAGTACTGCGTGAAGCTCTGTATTTTATATCTGACATTTAAGAGTTAAACTAACATTCAGTGATCAGGTGTGTTAACAAAACTGAGTGTTACCCCTGCTGAAAAAACTAGCATAGACCAGCTTAAGATGGTTGCTGGTTTTAGGCTGGATTAGTTGGTTTACCAGCTATAGACCAGCATGGATGTCATGCTGGTCTATGCTGGTTTTACCTGCTAGTTAAGCTGGTCTATGCTGGTTTTACCTGGTAGTTAAGCTGGTCTATGCTGGTTTTACCTGCTAGTTAAACTGGTCTATGCTGGTTTTACCTGCTAGTTAAGCTGTTCTATGCTGGTTTTAGCTGCTAGTTAAGCTGTTCTATGCTGGTTTTACCTGCTAGTTAAGCTGGTCTATGCTGGTTTTACCTGCTAGTTAAGCTGGTCTATGCTGGTTTTAGCTGGTAGTTAAGCTGGTCTATGCTGGTTTTACCTGCTAGTTAAGCTGGTCTATGCTGGTGAAGCTGGTATTTATGCTGGTCTACCAGCAGTCTTGCTGGCGAAACTGAAACAGACGCAGACAGACAGAGGGGGCGGGACACGGGGTAGCGGCGAGCCGGCAGTGGTTGAAACAAAGCGGTATGATTTGATCTGTTCTTTGCATGTCGTACAGGGCCTATGTACACACTGCTCTGGTATGAATTAAAAATATAATTGTAAAATGTAAGTCTCCCGCTCTTGTCGTTGTTCAGGCTTTGCATTTGAACTCCTATGACTGGTTGCAGACTTGAAGGGAACGCCTTCCTGACATCCAGGAAAAAGGTGAGATTCTAATCCATTTCAATGCCAAAAGCAAGTTATTGTTTTTAACTTTTTTTAATATGATTTTTTTTGGGGAATTTCAGTTGTATTGGACAGTAGAGATCTACTGGAAACAGTGGAGAGGGAGGAGATGATATGCAGCAAAAGGCCCAGCCGGACGGTTGCTGCTCCGTGTGGAACGTGTTCTCTCAGGTAAAGCACTTTGGTACCCAGTTATTTATGGTATTGAGTTTGAATTTAGCTTTTGGAATGTAATTTCCAACAGTGCATTGTAAAGACTGAAAAAACAGGCTCGGGGCTTAACAGGTTAAAGCTTGACATGATTTGGTCTTTTACTTAAGAGGATGTTTGTCCTCCTGTCTTCTCTTATTTCCTTGTCTTTCTTTCAGGTGTAACATCTACCAATGGTTGTACATGACAGAGACCTCCTCCACCTCTTTGCTGTCCTACTAGTCAACCCTTCTGATCAGGTCCTTTCCTACATAGTGGTAAGTTGTTTTACAGTTCAGTGTACGTTAATTTAGCAACTTAATGCTTTACTGCTGTTGAATAAACCCTATATATATATATATATACACATCCATCAGCAATCAATAAAACAAATCATCCAACACAAAATAGAAGAAATCTGGACCTATTCTATTTCTTTTTATTCAACAGCATGTATTGTGACTGCTAATTGACGTCATCAAGAGCCATTGAGGCTGCGGCCCCACGAGGACGAATTCGGTCGTTTGCGTTACTGTTTAGTGTCATATAGACCGTTCGGCCACACGAGGACGACCGAATACGGCACTAAACGACTGAGGAAACGACAACGGGTCCCAAGGTGGATAGAAATGCATACGCCACTCTCTGGGGGGTCAAACAGCTCCGTGTGTACGCCCTATACGACCATTGTCTGATCACTGATAGTGATTGCGCAATAGCCCCGCCTCTCCCCACCTCTTCTGCTCACCTCCGCTTACCCCGCGCCAGTGCTGAAGTGTTTCGCCACCAACAACAACAACAATGGCGGATCGCAGAGTTGCTATCGTGCTCCGGACGCTATTGACCATGCTACAGTTGTTTGTGCAACATCTACAGCAATAATGACGAGGCAATAGCCCCGCCTCTCCCCACCTCTGCTGCTCACCGCCGCGTCAAAGTAAACTGCACCCTGAATTCAGATTATTTATCTTTCTCTCGCGAGTGAAGTCTAATCTGACAGGACGGAGACACACAGCTCTGCTCACCTGCAGCTCCTCCCGCTGCAGCAAAACACACACTTCAAGTCAGATCATCCCCCTTAGCTATTTTAATTACCTCTCAAACTCCCTAAACTAGTTATAAATATGTTTATTTTTACAGTCGGCCGGGTCACTCGTTACTGGATGAGCTGCTGCATGAGACAGACACTGGCGCTGTCCGAAGAGAGGGAGGAAAAAGAGAGGCTCCGTGTATTTTATCATTATATTATATAGAGTCGTTATTCATTTGTTTTAAAGCTCAATAAATAACAAAGAAGACCTTTGACCGGCACTTTTATAATTGTGTCCGGAAGATTTCAACTTTAATACACGCTGACTGGCGGAAAACTCTGCCCGGTTCCCTCGGCCCCCACCGCGGAGAATAAACAGAAGGGCAACCATGACAACCTTCTTCTTCGCTGCTTTTGTGGAGGAAGTTACAGCGCCACCTACAGGCTCCTGCATATGTACTGCAGCTTCTCCAGCGGTTGGAGCTAAACGGAGCGGTCTCGTGTGGGCAGACACTATCCGGATAATTATTGCGTGTGGACGGAAGCCGTTTGCGATTGCGTTTGCGTTAATCCAATGCGTTTAGCCGTTTTCGTCCTCGTGGGGCCGCAGCCTGAGTCTACCTTTTGTAGTCGGCCTCTCAGAATGTTTATCATTTCTTTGTCTCTTAACATTCCTATAATTTGTTTTTTTATTGTTGATATTGTTTTGTTCTTTATTTTTGTTGTGAGAATCACTTTGCAATTGTGTAAGTGCTATATAAATAGTTATACTAATATTATTGTTGTTACCATCATTACTATTATTAATAATGTTTTCTTTGTTTTCTTTATTCATCGCTGCAGAAAGGATCATGCCCGCCCACATCACGCACCTGATCAGGAGCTTGTGAGTCTTCAGGCAGAAAAGACGAGAACACCTGTTCAAAGTTCCAGTTCCCTGTACATGGAACCATGCCTGTCCTCTGTTCCACGGTCCGTTCTGGACCCCATGACTCGGACACTAGTTCTACCAAGGCTTATTGGAGGTAAGAGTGATAGGAGAGGAGTGGAGTTATCTTTGTATTTAGGCTGCAAGTCGACAAGAATAGATTACAAATCGCTTAAAAACAAAACAAGAGGCACCATGTGTTACGCAGGTGTGGCGCTGATATAGTCTATATAATATGCGGTTGAACTTTAAAATTAAATTATTTCCGGTGCAGAGACAAACACTCGAGGTGGATGTAGAAAGTACATACTGGTGTTAATAAAATATAGCATATATCCCTCAATTTATCGACAATACATACTTCCGGGTGTAAAGTAATATATCTATCATGTAGATCCTTCACCTCCACTGGAGGTAGATTCTGAAAGTCAAATATACACTTCTCACTAGAAACATAATCATAAAGTATTATTATGGCCAAACTATCCTACAATTTAGGATTTTCCACTGAAAAAAGTGTTGGATTCAATATTCAAAGGTGTTATCATCATATGCTCAGCAGCTAGTGTAGAAATGTCAATGAAATTCTTTTGACCTGAGCTCCTCCAACAATGCAACATATATAATAAAATACAAAATAAAAAGTAGTGCAAAAAGTTTATTTACATGTAATTTAATAGAAAATGAAATTAAATAATGTAAATTAAGAAAAAAATTAAATATGTTGTATTGCGTGGATAATAGACCCAATCACAGTGAATGTTCAAAACTACATTTGATACATTTTTCTTTTTCATATCACAGTGCACATGTTTAAGTAATCATAACACAACGCTAAAAGTTAATCTGTTTTTTCTTTCTCTTTTTAAGAGTGCTTCAGAGGATGGCTGAATTCACAAAACGTGGAGAAGACCGAGAAGGAGAAGTTGGCCGGTTACTACATTTCACAAAAGATACAGGACCTTGTGAAAAGCGGAAAGAAACAGTTGTAGAAAAATATGAAGTAATGGGTGTTTTGAAAATGTTTTCAAATTTGTGTTAATGTTCATTGTGTGTTATAAATTATTTTACTGCTTCTAATCATTTGATTTATGAGTATTTATTTACAGACAATACATTCTATACATTCTGGTACCTTTCTGGTAAGGTAGGTGCTCTGATCTGAAATGATAGATGTCCATTGAGCTACTGCAATTGGGTGAGAGTGTTTCATCATCATATATGACCAGCTTGACGATCAAGTAATCCCAGCTAAAGTTCTACTCAAGATCATACCAGTCTGACTAGCTAATGGTGACCAGCTATAACACTGTGACCACCAGCTTTTACCAGCTATCCTGACCAGCCAATGGTGACCAGCTAGACCACTGTGACCACCAGCTTTTACCAGCTAAACCAGCTGAAGTGTCCAAAACCCCTCTAAACCAGCAAACTAATGCAGCCAGACCAGCCTTGTTGGTCTAAGGTGTATTTTTCAGCAGGGACGCCAGAACAATGAAAAATGAGGACAGACCAGAAACACTGGATGAATTCAACCAGGGAGCAAGAGGTATCATTCACTGACTCATATATAGTTACAACTTTATTATTTAGTTCATTCTGATGGATCATTTTATGAGAAGCTACTTTCAATGCTTTATAAACTGTTGGGTAGTTTGGTGTTATGGGCTGCAGTCGAATAGTCCAAAAATCAGCTCCTAAGTTCTAACCCTATCTCCTATTCCTTGACCTCTGAGTGAAAGGTCACGGGGTTAAGGGATAGTGGACAGGAGAATTCAAAAGGATTTAGGAGAAGAGACTTGTGTACTTTAGAGAATCCGATTGCACTTTCACTATCCGACGTGTTTATGATGCGCCAGCGGACGTCATGACTGTGCGTCTGCTGCTGTGGGGAAACCATGGAAACCACAGTTTTCTATACAGCGGACTACAACATGGATGTTTAATAAGAACGACGGACTCATCTAGAGACTCTGCACCGTGCTCTGATGCTGCTGCTTTGCTTTATGAACGTGGACAACAGAGAAACATATTCTTCATGACCAAAGTTGGAATTGAAATAAAAAAGGAAAGTGAAACTTATGCTCGTCACCCTCTCCCTCCGGTTCACATTAATACCAATGATCCCAATACGTATGATTGTATGAACTAAAGATCTTAAAATCAATACAGATGTATTTATTATAAACGTTAGTCCTTAACATCTATCACTGTGTATATCACCATTCAAACATCTTTCAAAAGTTGAACAAACCCCACACAGCTCAGTAAAGACTGTGAAATGTTGACTTTATTTGATCATTTCAGTAAAAACTAACGTTCATATTTCTCTTTTTGATTATAATACTGATGAACGTTCAAAACAAAGCACTTTGGCAACTTACCACATACGTTTTAAAAAGCTTAATAAGCACCGTAACTTTCATGATATCATTTCTCCGTCATAATCGTTTGTTTCCGTGAACGGCCGACTGTTGTGTGACGGCAAATGCTGTGGCCGCAAGGCATTGTGGGGCAGTATTTTCTCCTCTCCTTTCGTCAAGGGAGGTTCCTAAGCTAAAAGAGGTTATAAAGGAAGTTTGAAACCTCCTTTCCTATCATCTGCAGGGGTTCCCAACCTTTATTGTGCCAAGGACCGGCAGATAGGCTACATTAAAAAAAAAATCGCTGACCGGTTTTCATTTCATTTCAAACCTTTATTTATACAGATAAATCCCATTGAGATCATTGATCTCTTTTTCAAGGGAGACCTGCTCAAGTAGTTCCACATGAAACATAAAAAAACCTAAACAGAACAACAAAAGGACATCATACAGCATCATTTACATAATTATCCACATAAACAGGTACCAATAGCTTCCGATTGAGTAGCATCCAACCGAGCTTTAAAAACATTTAGTGGCACCAGATTGTTCAGTTTCCATTTAATTTGCAGACTATTCCAAGACAGGAGCTGCGCATCTAAAAGCTGTCTTCCCTAAGACAGTCCTAGCAGTTGGCACATTTAATAAAACCACAGCATTCGATCTCAGGCAGTAGCCACTTACAATTTTCCGTGAGATCAGGGAGCAGATATAAGATGGAAGTTTCCCTAGCATGGCTTTGTATATAAAAAAGTACCAGTGACTGAGCCTCCGTACAGTTAGTGAAAGCAAACCAGCCCTTGCATACAGGGTACAGTGATGGGTTAATGCTTTACAGTTTGTCACAAATCTCAGTGACTGTGATACGCAGCATCTAACTTGACCAGGTAATTGGCAGGTGCATTCATATAGACCAGATCCCCATAGTCCAGCACAGGTCAAAGGTCACAGTGACTAGCCTTTTCCTGGCCTCAAGCGAGAAGCAGGACTTGTTCCTGTAGAAGAAACCTAGCCTAACCCTCAGCTTTTTAAGCAGGTTATTGACATGAAGTTTAAAAGTAAGACAATCATCAAGCCAGATACCAAGGTATTTGTAACAGGTAACCACTTCAAGTTTTGTTCCTTGCGTAGTTACAATATCTAAAACAGGCTCTGGTGTCTTTTTAGCTTTAGAAAAGAGCATTACCTTGGTTTTATCCACATTTAAAAGAAGCTTTAGTTCAGAGAGCTGAGTCTGAATAGTGTTAAAAACAGCCTGTAATTTAACACCAGCCTCCTTAATGGAGGGACCTGCACAGTACATCACGGTATCATCCGCATAAAAATGTAAAGTAGCTTCATCCACATTTTCACCTAAACTGTTGATGTAGATGGAGAATAAAAGTGGACCTAAAACAGAACCTTGGGGAACACCATTTGCAATGTTTAACCACTCAGAAGACAGCCCATCAAAGTGAACACATTGGGACCTTTCAGAGAGGTAGTTCACAAACCACCCCACTGCAAGGCTGGATATGCCAATACTGAGTAGCCTCTGCTTTAAGATGCGATGATCAACGGTGTCAAACGCTTTGGAAAGGTCAATAAATAGAGCTGCACAACTCTGCTTATTATCTAAAATACTCGCCACATCATTCACCACTTTCATTGTCGCAGTGATGGTGCTGTGTCGCTTTCTGAAGCCTGACTGATGTTTAGACAGGATGTCATTTGTACATAAAAACACCTTTACCTGTTCACTCACTAGGCGTTCAAGAACCTTCGCCAGAACTGACAACTTAGAGATTGGCCTATAGTTATTTAATAAGGTGGCCTCCCCTCCGTTTAGCAAAGGCAGGACATTCGCTGACTTCCACAATTTTGAAAATTGACGGTTGTCAATTTTAACTGATTTTAATATTTACTCACCACCAGCAGTGTTATGCAACAGATGCTATGTAACAGCCTGAAGAAATACTAGAAGAATATGCATCCAAAACATATTAACAACGTTTAAAAAAGAACCGGTGTCGTTTTTTGGTTTTTCGGAAAAACGGAAAACCGACGTTATTCAGTTTTTAAACCAAAACGGGAAAACAGATAAATCAACGTTTTGGTTTTGTTTGTATGATTTACGGATAAACCAGTGAATGCTGGGAAAACGAGGAGAAGGCGCATTATGAAGGAGATGTCCAGTCGCCAGGGTGTGTGTGTGTGTGTGTGTGTGTGTGTGTGTGTGTGTGTGTGTGTGTGTGTGTGTGTGTGTGTGTGTGTGTGTGTGTGTGTGTGTGTGTGTGTGTGTGTGTGTGTGTGTGTGTGTGTGTGTGTGTGAGACACTGGCATTTTTTTTCAGAAGATATTATGATAGTGACGTTCGTTCCGGTGCACGTCCGACAGCATTTAGCACTACATCGAGATTAAGATTTACACACATCTGGCTAACTCCATAGGTAGCCTATATACTTTGCAAATATAATTCCTGTTTATTATTATTATCAACACAGTTACTTTTGTATACAGTGAGGTAAATGGTAAATGTGCATGTATGTCGTTCAGTATGCGTTTGCAGGTGAATACGTCTGCATTTCCTGCCAAATACTAGCCTCAAAAAGATTAAAATATAATTAATGCAAATAAAAGACTTCTAATAATAATAATAATCATAATCAATTCAATAATATAAATAGTATATTATTTTTATTATAATATTATATAGTCAAGACAAAACATGCTTATGAAAAAAAAACTGATATTTCTTAAATCTGTATTCAAATGTAGTTCCCTCTGTCAGCAATGTATCAACAACTACACACACATTTCTATCAGTATTTCTCTGTGTTGTGGTTGACATGATGATGACTGTTAGGGGTTAAGGGGAGAGGCTGAGCATCACCATGAAATGTGCAAATTGACATAAAAGGGGAAAAAACTGTTATGTAAGCCAACTAGACAGACAGTTTATCACTCTTCCTGTGCATTAGCAGATAAAAGGCATAACATGAATGAATGTTAAATAAAGAATGCTGGAAATAACTGCATCTCCATTAGCCTATATGCTATGCAGAGACTGCCTTCTTCATGTCGTGAATTGCAGCTGATGTTTTAATATGGCAATTTGATTTATACAACATTCGCAAGTTGTACATTTGACTCCTACAATAACCTTCGAGTGATGCTCTAGTTTCTTCATGTTTTGTTTTTTTCCCCTCTTGCTTGCGCCAGACTGAAACTGTCTTTTCACCGACATCTCTTCACCTGCACTAGTGGCCGTATCAAAGCCGTGATAAGTCAGATGTCCATTGCAACGGTGTCGGGTTACAGACGTGCTCCCCTTGTCACCTCACTCTCACTCTCGCGGGGGGTGCGCAGAGAACTGAGCGGAGAACTGCGCACAGCAGCTGAGGCCCTCTGGGCGGGGCCCCCTGCGCAAGGCGGGGCCCCATGCAGCCTGCGTGATTGGCCTGTAGGGAGGGGCGGCCCTGCTCACATAACATACTTTTATCCAAAGCGACTTACTTCAATATGCCTACGGCCCGGGAGCTATTCGGGGTAAAGTACCCATTTACCCCCAGTCAGAGACACAGCTGCCCCATGTAACCCAGAGATATGTGAACTACAGATTAATAATGATGTAACGTGAAGCGTCTGCACAACAAACAGCTGTGGAAAAAGAGAACGGCTGATTACTTTTTGAAGTCATTGGCGGGTCATAAGGGCTGTGAGGTTATGTGGTGAATCTGGAAAATCTGCATCGGAAGTTGGAACTATTTCCTTCCTCCTAGTGGTTAGACAACATCTTTTGACTCATCATTCCGGTTCACATTTTAATAAATAACTCATGTTAAGTTTGATGGGATGCACACTCAGCTCTGCGTTTTCCATTAACTCCGCTGACTGGAGCCGGACAGCAGAAGCCGCTGGCTCAGTGAAGAAATGTTGCTGCTGAGCTCAGGAACATTCAGATACTGTCTAACTGTCACAGTACAGATGAGCTTATAACTCTGAGCAACTGCTCTGTCCAAGTACTTACCATATGTGTAAAAAACTAAACTTAACTTGCTGATGCTATGAACAGCATGAGATTTCCGTCATTGAATGATGTAAACATATCACCTATAGTTATACTTATGTAAGAAAATAGTTAAAATAATAGTTAAAATAGGTATACTTTTGTAAGAACATTTTTATATAATCGGAATTGGAAATAAAAACAAAATCAAATTTAATCAAAATCAATTTAACTCTTCTTTTCATTTGTATTATTAACCCCATTAAAATGATGTATTTTTTTATTTTTTATTATTTCCTTTTTATTAGTATTGACATTTATATATATTTACCATATCTGTTCTGCTCACATATCCTTACCTTCACCGGACCATTAATTAACTCCCGTTATTTGTTATTTATATTAATACATATTTATTATTATTTTATTTTTATTTGACTTTTATTACCTTGTATATTCCATGTGTAATATCTGTGTTTCTTCTTGTTCTGTTGCTACCAAGACACGTGAATTTCCCTACAGGGATAAATAAAGGCCTATCCTATCTTATCTCAATATGATTTTTTTCATTTCTTTTATTTTTTACTTGAGGCAAAACATTTGGAAATATTGGGTTTAAGGCATACAATAAGGCATGTTTCTTTCTCCCTTGTTTTATACATAATAATATAACAGGGCGGCTTTTGCTCAGTGGGATAGTACGCTGATCTTCTAAAAAAGTTATTTGATGAAACAGACTGATGCTGTAATCATGGGACCGTCCCGATTACTTTTTGTTCTTCAGTTTGCCCCTCAGTCTTCTGTTAAGTCACCCCTCATCTGCCAAACAGCACTGACGTCACTCGGCTTGATTGCCGGTCATTCTCTTACATAAAGCACACAATCCTCAGAAAACAAAAGCCCCCAAGCTTTATTCAGTGGTGCAGTCTGAGGAGTCACAGTCAATGAATGAGAAGGCTCTTACTTCTGTGTAACCCAGTGTCTCCTTTACATCTCTGCGTCATGATCATGATGCCCCTCTCAGATGATGGGGTTGCATAAGAAGCCATTTTTTTTTCTCTAAACCCAACTACCCCGCTCTGTAACTGGGTTAATGCTGCTGCAGCTCCACTGGAGGAACAGTAGTCAAACAGCTGATAAAAGAGAGCGGATGCCAGCACATCACAACATCTGATCTAAGAACAGCAAGTTGTCCTCTCCAGCTGTATGTGACATTAAAGAACATAATGCCTGAGAGGAGTCCATTATTTGAATAGCTGAATGACAGAAAATTAACAGGTTTGAAAATCTTTTAATCGTTATTTATTTAGTAAAAATTCCAACTTCTCAAATGTGAATAATTTATATTTGTTTCCATCTTTTATAGCTTGATTTAATATTTTTTATAGCTTGATTTAATATTTTTGGGATGCTTTGCAGTCTGTAACCTGACTGTTAAACAAGACATCTCTGTCTGTATGTGTGTGTACTTGTTTGCCTAACTTGTGAACTGTTAATCTGATCTACTTCAAACTTGCCTCGTGTATTGCTAGGGACCCAAGGGAGTACTTTATTGAAAATTGTGAAATTTGGAGAGAATACATTTGTGTTATCCCTTTCCTGTAGTGTTTTATAAGGTTAAGGTTATTCAAAATGGTCTGCAAAGCCTTTTTCTGCCTGAACGCCTCCATTGGACTCTTTTGTTTACTTCTGTGACATAGTGAGATCACTAGGTAACATTCACGCTACTATTGGCTTGCACTCCAACACATTGTACACGTCACAGTAGAGGCACAACATACTAACATGAAACTTGAAAATTAGCTATATATGGCCCCTTTAATAATATCAGCCCTAGACATGGTGCATGAAACACAAGGTATAGGACTCAAATGCACGTCCCGGGAGACAGAGGTAAAGTATGAGAAAAATACTTTATTCCAAAATAGGTTTACAAAAAAGGATGGACACTCTTGACGAGGTGAAAAAAGGTTCAAAAGGTTCAAAAGAAAATCACTCACTAAGTGAGGAACACAACTTACAAAATAACTCAGGAACATGCACCAGGCTTGAGACATGAAAAGTAATCGCTGGTACGCAGACTACTGGCATGGAGACAGGACAAGAGGAACTGACACAAGACAAGGGAAGGCTGGGGAATTTAAACAAGAGGCAACTGGGCACAGGTGGACACAATCAGGGGCGGGGCTGAAGCTGATGAGAGCAGGCAGACATACACAAGGATAGGGAGTCAAGGGACCTGGAAGGTGAGTACCAAAAGAAAACATTTTAAATTTAAATTTAAAAAAATTGCTAAACAAAAACATGACAGGACACAACAATCTACATGTAAACAATTTGTGTTTGTCCACCCACTGGTGAGATGTTCATCAGCTCCCATAGTGTAAGAACATTTGCAATAAAACTGGCCTCTATGGCATCCTGCACTTGATGAAACCACTCAAAACTTTTGGGCAAATGTCCACATTAGTTTGTTCCTAAAAAATGTGGGGATTATCAAAGTTGATTTAGTTTTGATTTAACAAAACAGTTTCTCTGCATTTGACCCATCCTAGTGTTAGGATCAGTGTGCTGCCATTATGTACGGCGCTCGGGGAGCAGTGTGGGGAATGGCGCCTTGCTCAGGGACACCTCGGTAGCACTTCTTTCCGGGACTTGAACTGGTGACCTTCCAGCCGCCAAGCCAAGTCCCTATGGACTTCGCCACCACCGCCTGTTACTGACATGTTCCTGACATTTCACCACTGCAGAAAATATAGGACACTGATTTTCAATATAAATTCATCTTCGGTTGGACATTCCACTGCAAATCAGTTGCAGAAAGGTAATAGGCGGTTTTTTTTATAGTTCATGCTAATTGTTTAATCTTGTTCAGCGCCATGCTCCTCTGTGTCTTTAGGGCCCCGCCAGAGCAGATTTGACAAACTCCAGATGTAGAGAATCAAAGATCGCACGTGTTGCAGAATTATTTGATCAAATGTTCTTCTGGTTTCCGTGTCCAGAGAGTCACTCTGGACACGGACTGCTTAGCATCACACCCGTCTCCTCTCTGCGGCTCATGTTTCTTCTTATGTAACACAGTCATTGGATCATCTGTGTACTCTAGGATATCACAGGCCAAAAAGTTCTGACATGATTTCGACTGCGAAGTGCCTGCCAACTGTTGGGTCATCTTTCCGTAACGGCTGTCCCCTATTAATGTACGCCTGATTATTCTGTGCTGTGCAGAAACAACTGGTTCAACCACGCAGTTAGTTAGTGTGGGGAATTAGCAAGGTTACAGGAAAGGTTGATTTAAAGAAGAGCTGTTGACCTGACACGGATCGTTTAACAGTAGACAGTGCTGGATAGGAACATTTGTGATTTTGTGTGATTATATAAATAAAACTGACAGTACTAAAATCAAAACTTTGTGGGAAAATGTATTGGTGAAACTTTGCAGTACACTGTAAGAAACGTACCGTGAATTTCACAGTATTTAACTGGCAGCAATTGACAAGTTACTTACTAAGTAACTTGTCAATTGCTGCCAGTTAAATTATCTACAGTACATTGATGGTTACTGTGAATATCTACAGTACATTGATGGTTACTGTGAATATCTACAGTACATTGATGGTTACTATCTACAGTACATTGTTGTGATTATCTACAGTATTGATGGTTACTGTGAATCAGGGTTTCCGCTAGGATTCTTTGTCGCCGGTCAAATGTCCGGAAAGAATTTATTTTACCGGACAATTTTGAAACTTACCGGTCATGTTTCAATAATAAGAATTGTGCAGCAGAGTTTCCGTTAGCAGGTAATTACCGGACTATGACCGGATATGCTGATGTTTAAAACTCAGTTAATGGGAGTCATTTTTATATTGCTTCAGTTTATAATCGTAACAGATCGAAAAAGTTCAGATTCATTTTTCAGTAAATGATACGCTTCCACAAAAAACAAACAACATAATTATTACATTCAAACAAACTACTTGTAGTAGATAAAGTACATTATTCAAAAGTTTACATTAACTTTGGATAATAACACGCAGGGCCGTCCCTGGCCAACATGAGGCCCCACGCAAAGTTATATGATGAGGCCCTCTGTTTCTCGAACGTCGACGGGGGGGGTGTGAATATCTACAGTACATTGATGGTTACTGTGAATATCTACAGTACATTGTTGTTACTGTGATTGTATACAGTTGGGACGTTACTACTGATATTTTTAAAGTAACTCCAGAGTTGTTGTAATATTTGGTTGGAAACACGGTATTATATTCTAAAATAGTATACAGTAATTTACTGTGCACAAACACTGTAAATAACTGTGGATTTCACAGCCATTTTTTTACAGTGTGCAGACCAATCTAACATCACCAACATTCAAGTTTTTAGTTTTTAAATTTCAATATTTCAGAGTTTAAAAAGTATGATATGGCCAATAGCATTATTTACTATACAAAAATGGTATAGACCCTAACCCTTACCCTCACAATCTTTTATTTGATTTATTTTACCGTTCATCATTATACAAATTATATAATTTGTATAATCGTGGCCAAATATACAAATTATATAATTTCTATAATCAAATACATTATTTGAAGTGTTTTTTTCGCTTAATGAAAAAATGAATCTTTATATTTTTTTAACAAGACATGCTTCAAACACTGAAGGGTTAAGGTAGAATATTTAAAATCATAGGCAGGTAAAGCCACTTTAAACAACACACTGAGGCCTGAGATATAGAAGTTAGAAACGTTGGGATTGACCTTCAGATTGTTTCCAAAACGGGGTGAAATCCTGTGGATCCTGTGGATCATGTGGAGATTCATTTACAAAGTCAAGGATGAAGAGGAATAAAAGTGGCTTTGTGTGAAGACAAGAGGTCGAGAGGTTAATCGTATGCAAACAGTATTATGCAATGGCTTCACGTTTCATCCTTCACAACATTCGGAAGGCACTGGGTCATATGAGCCTGCAGGAAAGACTATTGGGATAAAAGACGTCTATTTATTGATCATTCGGACACCTTGTCGCAAAGAACCTTCTCTTTTCTCTGAGGAATGCCTTTGTTTTTAAACTGTGATGCTGCTGCACCTCCCTCTGCTTCCCCAAAGCTCAGGGATTCCTCGGAAAAGACAACCACTCTTCTGAACAATGCCAAGTGTCTTCTGGGCCCCGTGCTGTTTGTTTAACCACTGAAGGAGGAATTTTCCACTTCGTACCTTCCCCGGAGTGAGCAGCTTTCTTCTTCTCTTGTTTTATAGACACAGGTAGAAGTAGGTCACTGCAGTTCGTGTGACGGTGTTTTTATCAGGAAAATATGGATGCATCTGCAAGAGGATGTTAAAGGAATGGTCCACTCATTAGATAATTAATCAAAAGTTCAGTATTTAGTGAAACGTTATGTTTAAACCATACCCTGAAGAAATCAGCGATATTCCCCGGTAAATAATGATTTTATAGCTCTTTTTTATCAAGACCTGTATATTCCGTCTGGCCGCCGCCATGTTTGCCATTTTCAGTAGTCACGTGATGGTCGTGACGTCATCCATGCGTTCACTTTGTCAACACACAGAAACATGGTGGAGTATTTCAGTTCGGACTCGTCAGCAGAGGAACAAGTTTTGACCAATGTGAAGAGATTGGATGGGGGAATTCAGCCATACATATCAGTATGACAATACGACACCCACTGTCCTAAGACCCTCACATCGTACAAGGAAAAACTTCCGAAGAAAACCCACAGTTTAAAGGGAACATGGGAGAAACCTCAGGGAGAGCAGCAGAGGAGGGATCCCTCTCCCAGGACGGACAGACGTGCAATAGATGCCGTGTATAAATTGAAAAGATAATACATTTGCAACATAGGTAGTCCAGATGTTTGGAAATGCATGTGTGTATAATGGGAAGATGATATAAGATACTATATGTATGCATGTAGTACCACCCTTGCTAGCGATTCCCTCTCTAGTTTAGCATACTCAGCTTCGTTGTCCCTGGCCATAGAATCACGATTTTATGGAGCCGGAAAAACTGGGGGGAAATACACACTAGCCGGTACTACGCTATATGGAAAGGCCACCAAAAACTGTCCTGGCCTGGACGCTAAAACGGGGCTAGCCGCTGCAATGGAAATGCGCTATAACATACCTTATTCTTACTCCGAGCACTACTTCTGCTCCTCCGTCGCTTCACACTTGCAGAGGGCGATTTCTCAACTGGCCGAACTGGTGTCCTGGTCGGTGATGACACCAGAAAGACCGATGGTACTGCATCTCCATTAAGTAATGGTTGTTCCATAAATCCCATGTTATGTTTGATCATACTCTCAGAGTAGTCGTCCGGAAATGTGAAATGTTCGCTGCATACATGAGCCTGTGAATCTCTCAGTTCGGGCCGGCCACATTTCGCTAGCCACTGCCTCCGAATGTACTTCTTATGCTTACCTTTTGGCAACAGATGGAACCGAGCATTCCGTGGATTGTTCCTATCCGAATTGTGGCAATATTTCGCGATACAGTGAGGCATATTTGAAGAGAGAAACTACAGTAAATAACATGGAGATCAACGTGTCTTCGAAAACCAAACGCATGGTTTACGTCACGTCCGGGAAATGGCGGCGCCCACAGTGTTGATGTTATTTCGGTATATAATCAGTTTAAAATCACTGATAATGTCATCGGATTAAAAAAAAAAAAAGAGAGACTGGCAGAGACTGGTCTGTTTTATCGGATGATAATTTTTTAAAAATGAGTGTCATGAGCATACCATTCCTTTAATCTGCACTCAGTCGGTTTGTTTTCTCGTGCAGCGCTTTATTGTGGAATGACTACAGCAAGTTGTTTTATTTAGACCAAGATGTTGCTTGATTTAGCTGCGTGCTAATTCATGTCATTGCCTCCTGGTTCTCACGTGAAAGCACAGTTTTGCATAATCACAGAGACAATGCTGCTGTCAATAGTCCTAAGGCAAGGCAAGGCAAGTTTATTTATATAGCACTTTTCAACGCAAGGCAATTCAAAGTGCTTTACAAAAAAAAATGAAAGACATTAAGCATTAAAAGATAATAAAATAAACATTAAGGAAAAATACATGGATAAAAGTTACAGTGCAGTCTAAAATATGAATAGTTCAATTAAACATTACAAGAAAAAATACATGGATAAAAGTTACAGTGCAGTTTAAGATGTGAATAGTTCAATTAAAAGCAGCGACAAAAAGAAAAGTCTTCAGCCTGGATTTAAAAGTAGTCAGAGTTGCAGCCGACCTGCAGGTTTCTGGGAGTTTGTTCCAGATATTTGGAGCATAATAACTGAACGCTGCTTCTCCATGTTTAGTTCTGACTCTGGGGACAGAAAGCTGACCAGTCCCTGCAGACCTGAGAGATCTGGATGGTTCATAATTTAGCAGGAGGTCAGAAATGTATTTTGGGCCTAAACCATTCGGTGCTTTATAAACCAGCAGCAGTATTTTGAAATCTATTCTTTGACACACAGGAAGCCAGTGTAAAGACTTCAGAACAGGAGTGATGTGATCCACTTTCTTAGTGTTAGTGAGGACTCGAGCAGCGGCGTTCTGAATCAGCTGCAGCTTCCTAATAGATGTTTTAGTGAGACCTGTGAAGACACCATTGCAGTAGTCGAGTCTACTGAAGATAAAAGCATGGACAAGTTTTTCCCAAACATCATTTGTTTCTGTGACCTAAAAAACATTGTACGCCAATGCCATGCTGCGATTGACAAAAGCTGTGCTTAATTTAACCGCACATTCCTCCTCCCTCACATTCACAGTGATCACAGTCAATATCATTTAATAATAGCACCATTTTGACGCAGGAGGTGACAACCAAGTCAATCACCAGGCCTCGCCCCGCTGGCTGTGATGATGCAGTGTGGGTGAAAGTAGTGAGCATGTTGTTTCTGCTGTTAAAGTCCACCCTGTATGCACAAAAATAACTGGTTACTACATGCATTGTTTTTTTTATTTATTGGGAATGCTGATACAGCATTCCAACTATCTGTTATTCGACGCGCAAAGTTCTTTATTATTCCGCCGGGTTATTTTGCGCCTCTTCTTCTCCCACATTCCACATCGTAGAAACTCCGTTCAAACATCAAAACGTTCAGCTCGGTCGGGAATTACTTTTCTCATTCATAACTTTCATAATTCCAGAGATACAGCCCATAATCCATCACATTTTTTACATGGAAGTCAATGGAGAAATGATTCAGACTTGAAAAATCTTCATGCGATATCAACTGCTAACTGTTCCTTCATACTTTCACTCAGAAACCTCTTTCTAACTTTAAGATGTTACACATCTTTCTGACATTATTCATGTTAAACAACTTTTTTTTTTTTTTAGAAATATTAAACATTGTTCAGACCTTGGTAAAGAGGACTTCTTCTGATTTTAATATTAGTGTGTATTGAGCAGCTCGTTAAGGTGTGTGATCTCAAAGCTAGAGTGGAGGACAGCTTGAAATTCGCCTTCATATTTTGTTTTAAACCTGCCATAATTCCCAAACCCTACACTCCTGAGACATAATTTGTCATGACAAATGTAGGAAAGCATCTCGTAGCTTGAAAAATGAAAAATAATTAAGCAAAATAATTAAACCAAATGCCTCTTGAGGGCATGAAGTGACAAAAACGTTCAACATGTCTCCATTAAAGCCAATTGTAAATTCAAGCTGATCTTTACTCACAGCATTAGCCGCACACCTTTAGTTCATCTGCCAAAAAGGCCACATTATTAACCCGAAAGTACACAAAAAGCACACTTCAGATGCTCAACTTCCTTCAGATGCTGCACGCGTTGAAATGTCACCGATATCTGTTTCATTTCATTTCATTTCAAACCTTTATTTAACCAGATTGGTCCCATTGAGATCATAGATCTCTTTTTCAAGGGAGACCTGCAGCATATAGATTCCACATGAAACATAAAACAATAAAGGACATTACACATTATATTTACAGGATACATAGTTATAGACATTTACAAGTGCCCATTGTATCAGCAAGCATTTCATTTAGCCTAGCTTTAAAAACATGCAGAGGAATGAGATTGCTCAGTTTCAATTCTTGCTGAAGATTGTTCCAAGCAAGTGGAGCTGCGCACATAAAAGCTGTCTTACCTAAGACAGTCCTTGCTCTTGGCACATCTAACAAGACTACATCATGTGACCTCAGACAATAGCTGCTTGCAACTCTCTGTGTTATCAGAGAGCAGATATAATACGGGAGTTTACCCAACAAAGCTTTATAGATAAACGTGTACCAATGACTGAGCCTCCGTACAGAGAGTGATGGTAAACCTGCCTTGGTATACAGTGTACAGTGATGGGTAAGCGCTTTACAATTTGTGACAAATCTCAGAGCACTGTGATACGCAGCATCCAATTTGCTCAGGTAATTGGCAGGTGCATTCATACAGAATACATCAGATCCCCATAGTCCAGCACAGGTAAAAAGGTCACAGAGACTAGCCTTTTCCTGGCCTCAAGCGAGAAACAGCCTAACCCTCAGTTTTTTAAGCAGGTTATTGACATGAAGTTTAAAAGAGAGACAATCATCAAGCCAGATACCAAGGTATTTGTAACAGGTAACCACTTCAAGTTTTGTTCCTTGCGTAGTTACAATATCTAAAACAGGCTCTGGTGTCTTTTTAGCTTTTGAAAAGAGCATTACCTTGGTGTTATCCACATTTAAAAGAAGCTTTAATTCAGAGAGCTGAGTCTGAATAGTGTTAAAAACAGCCTGTAATTTAACAACAGCCTCTTTAATGGTGGGACCTGCACAGTACATCACAGTATCATCCGCATAAAAATGTAAAGTAGCTTCATCCACATTATCACCTACGCTGTTAATATATATGGAGAATAAAAGTGGTCCTAAAACAGAACCTTGTGGTACACCATTAGAAATGTTTAACCACTCAGAAGACAGTCCATCAAAATGAACACATTGGGACCTTTCAGAGAGGTAGTTCACAAACCACCCCACTGCAAGGCTGGATAGGCCAATACTGAGTAGCCTCTGCTTTAAGATGCGATGATCAACGGTGTCAAACGCTTTGGAAAGGTCAATAAACAGAGCTGCACAACTCTGCTTATTATCTAAAATAGTAGTAATGTCATTCACCACTTTCATTGTGGCAGTGATGGTGCTGTGTTGCTTTCTGAAGCCTGACTGATGTTTAGACAGGATATCATTTATAGATAAAAACTCCTTTACTTGTTCACTCACTAAGCGTTCGAGCACCTTAGCCAGAACTGACAATTTAGAGATTGGCCTATAGTTATTTAAAATAGTTGCCTCCCCTCCTTTCAGTAAAGGCAAGACATAAGCAGACTTCCATACTTTTGGAATTGTGTTCGTGCTGAGGGAGAGGTTAAAAAGAGAAGTAAGGTGGAGCAATAAAATCTGCAGCTATCTTTAAAAAGAAAGGTTCTACGTTGTCCGGGCCAGCCGGTTTCCTAGGATCTAATTTGGATAATGCTTCATGAACAATACCAATAGTTAAAGGAGTAAAACTGACAGGGTTTTCCAGACCACATTGTTCAGAGTCAAGGATTGGAGCGTTCACAGGAGCCACACAGCCAAACAGAGAGCCACAAGACACAAAATGCTCATTAAAGCAATTTAGCATTGTAGCCCTGTCTGATATAGAGCCAGATGCTGTGGTAAGGCACGGAGGTAGCTCATTTGGGATATCACCAGTGGAAATCGATTTTATGGCTTTCCAAAATGTCCTAGGATTATTCAGGTTTTCTGTGGTAACCGACAAATAGTACTTTGATTTAGCACTTTTTATTTGAGATGTGAAGCTATTTCTTAGCTGCCTAAAACGTAGCCATTCTACCTCTGAGCCTGATTTCCTAGCCTTAGCCCAAGCATTATTTCTCTCATGAAGGAGACTGGACAGCTCAGCAGAAAACCAGGGATTGTTTCGTCCCTTCACTCTAAATTTGTTACGGTTCTTCAACAAAACGTTCACATGTAAGAGATTTATCTCTCATTCAGAACAATGCAAATGCTATCCTCTCACTGATTACTGCACATCACCATGGAAACCTTTGATCTCTGGAAACGTCGTTAGCTGAAATATAAACACCTGTGTCATGGAACACGATGATGTCATAACTCCAACTGACATGCTTAGAGCAGCAGACTTCAGATAATGGCTAATGGTCCTGCCTTCAACATGTCTATGTGCCATTTGGGAGTTTTCCTCAAAAGCTGTTGCCATGGCAACGCATTCCTCGCCTTAAAACACGATATTGCTATAACTCCTATGAAAATGATCAAAAGGTGCTCAAACTTCACATGTTTGCTAACAGTCCAGCCATGAAGACACCTGTGATATTGGGCTATATTAAACATTGATTGATTGATTGATCTATTTGACAGTTTTAAGATTTCTTCAAATGCCGATGCCTTGGCAACACAATGCTCACTATGAAACACGGTTTTATCACAACTTCAGTTCAAATGCTCGAAATGGCCCAAAACTTCACAGGTTTGGTAAGGATGCAGCAATCAAAATCGTATTATGGGGTGTCATCAAATGCCGTTGCCATGGCGACTGATCATTCGCCATCAAGTTAGTTCAGAAGTTTGCAGTTCAAATATTCTGCTGCTTTTCCAAGCCTGTTTACTTTCTTTTCTTCTCTCATCACACATTCAATCCCTAGTGTTCAGTGTCATTTCAATCTAAATTCTTCACTTTCTTCTTACACATTACATTTCAGCATAGTAATTCAGCGTCAGCTTTTCAGCATAAAGCATTCCCACTAGCAATTTCTTCAGGAATTGCATTCTCTAGTTAAGAGGAATGTTGTAAAAGTGAATCACACCAGAATCACGCCACAGGCCTCAATCCTCTTAAACATTGCTCAGGCATTCTAAGTTTAACTGCAGGTCTGACCTCAATGACTCCATAATAATCTTTCTGCAGCTGGAACTAGACATACGCACATTCTGCACAGACGAAGACTAAAGAGGTGATATAGAATGTCATGTTTGTAAGTGTAGAACAAAGTGTTTGCACACAAGCAGAATATCATCCCTTGAAAATGATACTCCAACAGGCCACTGTTCTGATATCAGCCTCACGTTGAACTCTGTAAGGGTTTTAAGTTACTCCTATGCAAAAATGTACAATGGCTTCACATTAAAAGCATTAAAGACAAAACAGGCTGGCTTTTATTGTGAAGCAGTCACAGGAAATGCAATGTGTTTGTCTCTGAGGTTTTCTCTGACTGTGTTTCCTTATTAAAAATGCTCACACAAATCAAGTCAGCAGCACAATGTTTGTATGTTGACAGCAGTATGTGACAACTAAAACTATTTGTGGCATATGCGGTGACATTTGCTGCGCTGTAAACAGAAACACTGGTTGCTACTCTGTCCTATTTCTGATAAAGTAGCTGCTCAATCTTAATGATCATAACTTTTAAAAATTAATACATTTTACCTCACTTTACCTTAATATTATGGAGTTAACTTTGATTGTACAATGTCACTGCTGTGGAACAATAACACTATATGCGTTTATGTTCCCTATAGGCCTCACTTTCTACGGCTGAATAGCCCTGTTGAAGGAAGCTAGCAAAGAAGGCAAAGAGGAAGAATGATAAAGAACATTATTTCTACTAAGCTAGCTTACTGAAGTATAAAAGTTAGCGCTGAGCTTCAGCCTGCAATGTTCAAAACAACAGATAAAGCCAGAAATCTAGGTAGTCATGGACTCTGACCTGAGTTTCAACAGTCACATTAAAACAGTTACTAAATCAGCCTACCATCACCTAAAGAACATATCTAGGATTAAAAGACTAATGTCACAGCAGGATTTGGAGACACTTGTCCATGCTTTTATCTTCAGTAGACTCGACTACTGCAATGGTGTCTTCACAGGTCTCACTAAAACATCTATTAGAAAGCTGCAGCTGATTCAGAACGCCGCTGCTCGAGTCCTCACTAACACTAAGAAAGTGGATCACATCACTCCTGTTCTGAAGTCTTTACACTGGCTTCCTGTGTGTCAAAGAATAGATTTCAAAATACTGCTGCTGGTTTATAAAGCACTGAATGGTTTAGGCCCAAAATACATTTCTGACCTCCTGCTAAATTATGAACCATCCAGATCTCTCAGGTCTTCAGGGACTGGTCAGCTTTCTGTCCCCAGAGTCAGAACTAAACATGGAGAAGCAGCGTTCAGTTATTATGCTCCAAATATCTGGAACAAACTCCCAGAAACCTGCAGGTCCGCAGCAACTCTGACTACTTTTAAATCCAGGCTGAAGACTTTTCTTTTTGTCGCTGCTTTTAATTGAACTATTCATATCTTAAACTGCACTATAACTTTTATTATCTTTGCTTTTTGTCTTTGCTTTTAAATTAGTGTTTCTAGATATCATTTTATAATATGTTTCTTAATGCTCTTAATGTCTTTCATTTTTGTAAAGCATTTTGAATTGCTTTGTGTTGAAAGGTGCTATATAAATAAACTTGCCTTGCCTTGCCTTACTAAGTAACAACCCTGTCTACTTATTAACACAACTGAATGTTTTAATCTGCCTTTATAAAAGCATAGAGATGTGAGTTTGTAGTTGTTTCTTGCTTTGGACAATAGGCCTACAGTCATAGGCGGCGCGTGAGGCTCAGGTTTGGGAAGGCTAAATAACTTGTTTTACCTGACGCTGCCTGCCTCCGGCGTCTATAGAAAAGAGATCAACTCAGTGAAAGCACGGGCACCGCCTGATCAGAGCTCAGTGTGCGGAGTTTAAATCTATTAAGTATAAAGGAAATACAGTTTAAACTGCCGTATGAAGAGAAGACGCCGACGTGTCACACTTATCATTCATATCACATTATCAATCAGATCATCGATCATATAATATCATAATATATCATATATTTCCTTACCTGAGTCAGCTGAGCCGTATCTGGCCGTGCAACACTTACATTGTCACATAGGCCTACTGTATGCAGAAGTATTATTTTAAGCAACACATTAAGTTGACGAAATACTCAAGTCAAATGTAATTAAAGTCAGATCGTGTTTTAGACGGGGCAGTGATATCATAAACCTGTTAATGTACGCATTCAGACACTTTTTCTGTTACCAGCTGTATTCACCTTGCAGGTGCAACTATGTGGCTTGTATCCTAGATTATATGTTTAAGTCATGGATGTTTAAAGTTCATATTTGTCTAATATTAGTTTACTTTTCATTAATGAAGTATGACGCTGCGCTAGGCTACACTTATCCCTGTTTGTGATTGGTCAAATGTTGCTAACCCCGCCCCTTTCACGTGAACACGCTGGAGAGAAAAACCCTGGCTTGATTTACCGAGTTGATAACCAGCGTCGTAGGACCGCTTAGCGAGAGCGTGTTTGTTAGTTAGTTAAGATATCATACCTCAAACGTATCCAGGGTATGTTGAACTGGCTTCGTAGTACACGGCACAGGTGGCTGCATAGCAGCGCTAATGTCAAAGACACACACATTATACATTATATTTTTCTTTTACCATGCAGTGACACAAATATTTGGGAAGGCTTAGCCTTCCCTAGCCTACAGTACCCGCCGCCCCTGCCTACAGTACTGTTAGCCAGGCTGCTAACGGTAAGTTGCTAACCATATATGTACACGTATCTTCTTGTTTATATTAAAAATAACAGACACAAAAATACGTTAGCGCAGTTCGCATTGCGCAGTTTGTTTGGAAACTCTGTGTACTGTGTTGTTGGTAGGTCGGATAAAACAACAAGATTACTTCAGGAAATTGTGTCCATTCAACGTTTTCATTGTTACCAAGGTGGTTGCTAGGGACGCTGGTATCGATATTTCTTCTGTTATATTGTGTAACTGTTTAATGGTGTTATCTTTATTGCTACTCCCTTCCACGTCAATTTATAGTGTTGGTCCACAGCGCAAACGTAGGCTATTAGTTTAACAAAATCTGAATCTAAAATTGTGGCATAGATCTACGTTATTTTCCCTGTGCAATTCTCCATTTACTCAACAATAACACATAATTATCCTTGTGTTTATTTATTTTTTTGATTAATAAACACAAGTTGGTGTCCGTCAGGACCGAGGGTCGGAGCAGCTCATTTACACCAGGAAGTAAGTATTCTCTCCGCTTCTCTTGACAAACCCTGTGATAGTCCTCAAGCTCTGTGATTGGATGTTTGAGTGTGCTCCGAGGGTTACGCCGAGCGTCGAACAGCACTTGAAATGGGATGGAACCACGGCAAACTGTCCAAAACTGGATTTGAACGGGTCCACCGCGTCCCCCCTCCCCCACCCCGTCCCCAGAACTACACATGCTGGCTATTTTGTTTCGCAACATGTTCTCTATGGCACGTCTCTACTGGGAATTGTAGTTTTAAAAGACGTTTTTGTATTTCCCATAATAAGAAGTTGCCAGTATTAAACTGTGTACATCCCTGGAGGTTTAGGGGATAGGAAACACTCACATTTAAAACATATAATTAATAAATGGGTGAAAATTGCTCGTGCCCATAATGGGCAGCATTAATATATACCCACACGACAGCTAAGGTCAGAAGAGCTTTATTTAACAGCTGGTCTTATGTCTGTGACCCCTCCTGTTGTTCATTGATAAGCCTGAAACATGCACTTGTCAAGGTTCAGAGGCAAATATGGCAGTAGCCATCGATCATCTTAAGATAAGATATACTTTATTGATCCCAAGTTGGAAACATTTGTGTTACATCAGCATGTGTAACAGTTGTAAATATGGTGTTTATTTGTAAATCATTTAGTATAATCACACACATTCTGTGTTTTATATTTAATAATTCTGTGTTCTTTATTTATTGATTGTTCAATACCTGACAAGGTCGGAGATGAAAAACTTGGGTTGCAGGTTCCTCAACAGTGCATTACAAGACATCTATGTGTGTATACCTCCACCATTAAACTGTCGTATTCTGCACATTTCTTATACTATCTACATACATCTTATATAAGAGTATAATACACATGTATAATATCAGTTACATTATCTTAAATTAAATCTATCGTTTTTACAATTCTTGATCACGGCAGCTACCTGACGTTATAATCACACGTTACTACAGCTTAAGCACTCACAACTCTCCTTCTCTTAGCGACTGTAACTCCACAGTTGCTTACACTTCTTTCGGTTTTGCTAACGGTAGCTACTTTAGCTTGATAGCTAACCATGGCTACTTCCCCACCCTCGGGTGCTATTTCCTGCTCTATCTGTCTTATGTTTGGCTACTTCCCTTCCTCCTTTACTGGTACCGATAAGCCTGCGTGTGTTAAATGTAGTACAGTTGCTAGGTTGGAGTTGGAATCATAGCCATAGAAGCCCGGCTCCGCATTTTAGAAAGTAACTCAGCTACATTAAAAACCCATGTTAGCCGGTATAGACCGGCAAGAGTACTTGTACTAGCCGTTCCCCGGCAACTCCTGAGCAGCTTGAAGACTGGGTGATTGCTCAGAAGGGGCATAAAGCGAGACTCGCAGGTTCGCACCAACCCGTTCACTTATCTAACAGATTTTCTCAACTCAGCGAGACACCCGCTGAGAAGCCAACTCTGGTTATTGGTAGCTCTATTATGAGACACGTGAATTTAGAGACCGAAGCCTCCACAGTCACATGCATTCCGGGGGCCAGAGTGGGCAACGTTAAGGCGCATCTTAAACGGCTGGTTAAAATTAAACGTAAATACAATAGGATTGTTATTCACGTCGGTGGTAATGATGTTCGTTTACGCCAATCAGAATGCACCAAAGATAATGTGGCGTCGGTGTGTAGTTATGCTAAAACAATGTCGGACACTGTAATTTTCTCTGGTCCCCTCCCCAATCTGATCAATGACGACATGTATAGCCGCATGTCATCATTTCAGCGCTGGTTGTCTTGGTGGTGCCCAGCAAACAATGTGGGCTTCGTAAATAATTGGACAGCCTTCTGGGGAGAACCTGGTCTGATTAAGAGAGACGGCATTCATCCTACTTTGGAAGGTGCAGATCTAATTTCGGCAAACATTTCAGGGCTTTGTGGACTTAATCCATGACAAAGTGGAGTTGAGACCAGGAGGCGGAGTCGCAGTCTTACACACTTCTCTGCGCTTCTCTGCGCTCCTCTGCGCTCTCTCCAATAAAATACCCAATATTAACGGTGTGTGCGTCTGCCCAAGGACAATTTAAAGTAAAACCTAATAGAGGACTTAATAAAACTTAATAAAATAACTTATTAAAACTTAATAAAATAATAATAATAAATAATAATAAAACTTAATAAAAGTAAATGTAAACACTTCTACAGTGCAACAAAACAGGAAGATTAAATGTGGACTCTTAAACATAAGATCTTTAGCATCTAAAGCAATATTGATAAATGATTTAATATCAGATTATAATATTGATATATGCTGTCTCACTGAAACTTGGTTGAGGCACGAAGAATATGTCAGCATAAATGAGGCCACTCCACCCAGCCATATCAATACTCATATTGCCCGAGGCACAGGCCGAGGAGGTGGAGTTGCAGAAATCTTTTAAAGTTTACTTCTCAATACTAAACCAAAATTAAATTATACCTCCTTTGAAAGCCTTGTTTTTAGTCTTACGCATCCGACATGGAAAACTTTGCAGCCAATCTTATTTGTTACAGTGTACCGTCCACCAGGTCCTTATTCAGAATTGTTATCAGAATTCTCTGAGTTTTTATCAACTTTGGTTCTTAAAACAGATAAGTAATTATTGTAGGTGACTTTAATATTCATGTTGACGAGGATAAAAATAGCCTTACTGTTTCATTTAACTCTATATTAGATTCTGTTGGTTTCTGTCAGAGTGTAAATAAACCAACCCACTGCTATAATCACACTCTCGACCTTGTTCTGACTTATGGTATTGAAATTGAGCAACTATTAGTCGAAGCCCATAATGCTGCTTTATCCGACCATTTCTTACTAACTTTTGAAGTACTGCTACTAGACTACAAACCATTAGTAAAAAGCTCCTGCGGGAGAAACCTATCTGTTAGTGCTATAGCCAAATTTAAGGAAGAGATTCCATCAATCCTTAACTCGATAGCATGTCTGCATGTAGGGGAGGAAACTTATAGAATAAGAATAAGGCAAGATTTCTTTTCAGCACTGTAGCCCGGCTGACAGAGAGCCACAGCTCGATTGAGCCTTCTATTACTATAGCACTCAGTAGCAATGATTTTATGTGCTTTTTTAACGATAAAATTGTTACTCTTAGAAACAAAATCAATGACCTTTTGCCTTTGACCAGTATTGTGTTATCAACAGCTCCTGGAAATGTAAGCTCTAATATTACACTAGACAGTAAACTAGAATGCTTTTCAGCCATAAACCTTGAACAATTAAATTCAATGATTTTTTTCTTCTAAACCATCAACGTGTATCTTAGACCCGATTCGAACTAAGCTGTTGAAGGAAGTTTTTCCATTAATTAGCACTTCTTTAGTAAATATTATGAATATATCTTTATTATCAGGCTATGTTCCACAATCATTCAAAGTAGCAGTGATAAAACCTCTTCTTAAAAAGCACAACCTCGATCCAGAGGTTTTAGCCAATTATAGACCAATTTCTAATCTTCCATTCCTCTCAACATTTCTTGAGAAAGCAGTCGCAAAACAGTTGTGTGATTGCTTAAAAAACAACGATTTATTTGAAGATTTTCAGTCTGGCTTTAGAACACATCATAGCACAGAGACAGCCCTGGTTAAAGTCACAAATGACCTTCTAATAGCCTCTGACAAGGGACTTGTCTCTATTCTTGTTTTGCTCAATCTCAGTGCTGCATTTGATACTATTGACCATGATATCCTATTGCAAAGACTAGAGCACTTAGTTGGCATAAAGGGAACTGCTTTAGGCTGGTTTAGGTCCTATTTGTCTGAACGCTCTCAGTTTGTGTGTGTCAACGATGAATCTTCCATGCAAACCAAAGTTAGCCATGGAGTGCCACAGGGCTCAGTGCTTGGACCTATTTTGTTCACACTATATATGCTTCCACTAGGCAATATTATAAGGAATTATTCTGTAAATGTCCACTGTTATGCGGATGATACTCAACTATATTCATCCATCAAGCCTGATGAAACCAATCACCTAAATAAAATTCAAGACTGCCTCAAGGACTTAAAAACGTGGATGACCATCAAAGTTTTTGATGTTAAACACGGCTAAAACTGAAGTTATTGTACTCGGCCCAAAGAATCTACGAAACATACTATCTAAAGATATACTAGTTATGGATGTCATTAATTTGGCCTCCAGTGAGACTGTAAGGAATCTTGGTGTTATATTTGATCAGGATTTATCCTTTAACGCCCACATAAAATCAATCTCAAGGACCGCCTACTTCCATCTACGCCTACATTGCTAAAATTAGGCATATCTTGCCTCAAAACGATGCAGAGAAACTAGTCCATGCATTTGTTACTTCAAGGCTGGATTATTGTAACTCTTTATTATCAGGGAAGAAGTCAGTTAAGTCGCTTCAGCTGATTCAAAATGCTGCAGCACGTGTACTAGTTAGTAAAAGGGACCACATTACTCCTGTTCTGGCTGCCTTACACTGGCTCCCTATAGAACACAGGATAGAATTTAAAGTTCTTCTTCTCGCCTACAAAGCCCTTACTGGGCAGGCGCCATCTTCACTTAAATAACTCATTATACCCTACTGTCCTACTAGGGCATTGAGTTCCAAGAATGCATGGTTGTTGGTTGTTCCTAGAGTCTCTAAAAGTACAATGGGAGCCAGAGCCTTTTCTTATCAAGCTCCACATTTGTGGAATCAGCTTCCAGTTTGTGTTCGGGCGGCAGTCACCCTATCCGTTTTTAAGAGTGCGCTTAAGACCTTCCTTTTTGATAAAGCTTATAGTGATAAAATAAAATAATCTAATAAGAGTGCATTGACATTGACATTGACATACGTTGTGCCTCTTCACCTATACATTTTAGTTCTTACTCTTTCACTTAAATCCTAAAAACTTAGATCTTATATTTAAAACTGTATCCAAAACCTTTCCCCTCTCTGACCTCTCGAGGTTCTACTAGAGGGTAACAGGTTGCTTCCTATCTTTAGTTTCCCACGTGTGTCTGATTGTCTCATTGTGTTCACCTGCTGCCCCTGTGTTTCCCCTCTCCTCCCCAGCTGTGTCTTGTCTTGTGATTTCCCTTGTGTGTATGTAGTCTTGTCTTCCCTTGTGCTCCTTGTTGGGTCGTTGCATGGGTGTTCTAGTCGTTTTTATTGGTGATCCTACTTCGTGATCCGCGCTTTTTACCTGTTTTGATTTATTTTTTCTCAGCTTTTCGAGGTAAGGTTACTTTTTGTTAAGAATACCTGATTCTTTATTTTTGTATTTTTGTATTGCTCTTGGGTCCTGTCCATGGTCCTGTCTTACTACCAAACCCTGACAGATCATACAGCAGCATTTTGAAGAGTTACGGGTCGAAGATGTTGTGTTTAGGTTTTAACATTTGAGTTTGCAACAAGGTGTTAAAGAGCATAGATGGGAATAAACAAGTTTTGAAGTTATGTGACTCGTAAAAAACCTCCAAACTACATAAACTCAGCTGATATAACCATTACTAACTCTTGTCTGGACTTAATACCAACTTTTCAAAGTTAACGTCTTCCTGGTCTCCTTCCATGACCCTGAACATAGCTTTTCTAATCCAGCCATGGTGGATAGTGGAGATCCAAGTGCTTTTTCTCGTAGCTCAGTAGAAGGCAACTGGTTCATTTAACCAGATCAGAGATCAGAGGAGGCAGCTCTGATGCTCCACAGCCTTTGAAGTGAGCTGCAGACTCAGTTTGGGATCAAATAAATGTGTGCATCTTTTACAGGTACTTTGAAAATCACTGCTGCACCACTGCTGCTTCTTATACAACAGGCAGGAGTGTGTTTATGTAAAAGAGGAAGATGAAAGGCTTGTGTCCCATATCCATGGAGACTCCAAACATAGCTAAACTTCCACAGGCAACAAATTATCCAGGGATGTGAACCGTGTGAAATATCACAGCCCGGGCCGAGTCGCTACAGGCAATGCACCAAAGCAAATTTCAAAGTGTCAACATATGAAATGCTCAGTATGTTTTCACATGTGAAATATTTACTGGGACACTAATAGCTGGAAAAATTAGAGCAGATTCATGTCTGCCGGGAATTATGAATATTTTAGTGTGAGGCAGAGCTTTTATTTCCAGCCAACCTTTACAGATACATTTGAAAGAATAATAAAAATGACATTTATAGTTTATAACACATGCATATTGTATTCTGAAACTGAATTTAAAAAGCATCATTTTAAATGTTATTTATTATTTTGGAACGAATTTCAATAGATTTAAACTGATTCCACCCAACCTGTCTTAAACAAGTGTTACATGTCATCACCATTCATAACTTTACAACCAAAGACTTAATGGACAATAGCTACAACCCGAGTGAAGGATCACCGGGCGCGCGTGTCTCTACAGAGGCCTGTCCACGCTCTGATCATGTGAGCGAGGTGTCGCTGAGCTGCGTCATTGGAACCAGAAGCTGGGCACTCGTAAACGGTCTCGGGGTTCAATTGTTACGCATTCATATGACAGCAGCTGAGGCATGAGAGTTTACGATTTCACAACTTGCATTCCTGAGCTGACTTCACCCCTCTTTCCATAGAAATAATAATAATAATTCCTTACATCTATTATAGCGCTTTTTCAATGACTCAAAGCGCTTTACATATACACACATTACACATATATCATACATGCAATGGTCAGATACTGTGGACAATACCCACAGGAGCAAGTTCAGGTGAAGTGTCTTGCCCAAGGACACATACACACACACACACACACACACACACACACACACACACACACACACACACACACACACACACACACACACACACACACACACACACACACACACACACACACACAACCGTTCTGCTCGTGTGAACCGTTTAGTGAGTGCATTCCTGCACAGAGCCACATGAGGGGAATTAGGGTAATATCCGATGAGAGGGTTATGTCATTTTGCACTTTTTCCATAGGTTCCCAAACTAGGACTGATTTTATTTGCATGTTGTACTCTAATGCAGAGACATGGGACAACTACGATGCTGGAGAATCACTAATAACATAAGTTAATATCCTTCTTTCTATAAATGATAAAGTGTGGAGATTTCACACAGTTTGACAGACATGCTTGAAAAGCATTATACCACACTGCAGGATGTAATTACAACCTTGAGCAAGGTTTGGTTTTAAGCAGTCTCCATGGTCTGATGATTGATGCTGAAAAAGGTAACTATTTTGTTTAAACTGAAATATAAGATAATCGGGATGAGTGTGTGGCTGAACGTACTCCTCATCTTCACTAGCTCTGTATGGAGGGGGTTGGGGGATTCTCCGGGATGTAGAACAGCTTCCTCCTTGTCCTCCCCTCCGCCACCTCCTCCAGAATGTTCAGTTTCACACCAAATGCGAAGCTAGCCTTCCTCCCGAGCTTGATCAGCCTGTCAGTGTCCTTTCTGTTGGTGTTTGGATGAATCCCCCCAGAGAATGGACCCTGGATGCATTTATCAATACATTAATGTCCCCCTCCCAATTAATCATTTATTGCTTAACATTTCATCTGGCAGCATCATCAGATATTTGTTGTTCCTCTGATACTTTGGTTTATGACTGCAAACTCAGAACATTGGCCTCAGCTGTACGTTATTGAGTGTTCGTTCGACAATGCTGTCATGCTAGTGCTCGATGATTGGCTGGTTAAAAGGTTTGTTCGATAAATTCAAACTGTTGTAAAAATGTGTGTCTAATATGTTCAGATCAAGGTTCCCGGTAGATAAGTGTAAGTCTTATCTTTTAGTTTGAGTTTTTGTATGTTGGAGAAATAACAATTGCTCACCAATTGACAATAATTTGTCTTTGTAAAATGCTTTTTTACCAAATTGAAAACGATCATCGGACTCTAAAACGTTTCACTTCATTGTAAAAATAAATTAAAGAGGTACATCTAGTGGAACAATACATTTCACTAAACATGATGTAGTCATAGAGAAAAGTTCAACTTAATATCAAAGGCATCTCTCTCAACAGCTGGGAGTGGGTGTTGGTGTGATTATAAACTTGCTGTGTGCGTCATTAGTGGAACCTCTTTGCATGAATCTGCGCAATAAGATGAGACCAAACCGACATTCAGGTTAAAAAGCTTTCAACTCCCTCCAGCCACAAGATGGCTACTGTGGAGTGGATCCGTGACTGGAGAGAAAAGTGCTGGGATTAACTTAATCTGACCTCATGAATTAATGAGCGGATGAATGGATGACGACGGGGTTGAGCATGAGAGGGCAGCAGGTTTATTCTCAGCATTTGTGTGTGTGTGTGTGTGTGTGTGTGTGTGTGTGTGTGTGTGTGTGTGTGTGTGTGTGTGTGTGTGTGTGTGTGTGTGTGTGTGTGTGTGTGAGCTATTACAATAACGTGTAATGTTCCAGACAGGGGGGATCTAACCGGTGCTATATACAGTATGTCTACATATATATTATTATATACATATTCTATTTCTTGCCTAAAGTTTGTAAGGAAGAGTACTGACTGTATGGTAATATTAGCTATACAGCCAGTTTAGCAAAGCATTAAGACTATCGCTGGCTCATTACCACTTTTCATGTTGTAGACGGATTCCGCCATCTTGGTTATCTGCTGGTACCAATATCAATCTGGCTACCTGTCGGACGAGGGACACAAAAAGTGTGGGGATGATGCCCAGGACACTGAGTTAGAAACATGTCGGTATAGGACATGAACACATGAGGCTAGAGAGGATAAGAGTGCTACAGAGAGAGAAATAGCAGAAGAGAGGTGAACGATGAAAGTCCCCTGACATTTAAGATGATAGCAGCAAACTATGGGCTGGTTCAAGACAAGCCTGAGCCAGCCCTCACGTTGAACTATACACTTCATTGCATATCATTTGTTCCTGATATCCGATCCAGTTTTTGGCCAGCGTTGGACCATTACTGATACAGTATCACAATCACAATCAGATGTGCACAAGCAGATTGTGTTACCTTTGGACTGAGCCAAGTTAGCTGGCTGCTGCATGTCGCTCAATCTTTATCATACAAACAAGAGAGAGGGATCGATCTCCTTCGCTAGCTCTCTGGAAGAAAGAAAATAAGACTATTCCCCAAAATGGTAAACTATGCTTTCATAGCCTACAGGTCACCTGTTGTTGTCGGCCAACCGATGAGCATCTTAGCTCAAGGGTAGTTCAACTTTCCTGTAGTATCGCCCTGCTCTTATTATTTAACCCAATAGATCTAGTTGGCCAAATCCTCTCCATCAAATGAAACGTTCGTGTTGACATTTGGTGTTTTACTGGAGAAAGAAAATGTTAGGCCTTAAAAAGATGGTTTTAACTTTCAAATGTTGGACCAGGAGCTTTACTCTTCGTAAGTCTCAAATGATCCCGACCGTACACATTTACACCAGCCGTTTCTCTCTTTGAGCAAGTGTATGAACTCTACACCAACAACAGAACCGCAGCTGGAGGAGCGGGGACACAAACAAGCTGAAACCCAGACAAACCTAAAGAGATTAACGAAATACTGAATGTACTGAGTGAACTGATGTGACGGTGCTGAATGTAAGCTCTTTACAGCACAGAGAAAAGAGCCAGCCTGTATCGGTTGACTTTTAAAGCAGGGCTCTCTGAGGAGAGACTTCGGGGCCCGGGTGTGTTTTTAACAATGAGGGCCGCCCCCTCGGGGCCCGGCGAGTATTTTTATGTCTCAACCGTTCCCCGCGGGGACATGAAAGTGAGCCGAGCGTTCCCAGCAGCACTGTGGGTGATTTGGACTTCACCTCCTGCAGATACGCTCTTCACTTGGCCCTGACTCAAGTGTGTCTGGCTAATAATAGCAGCTCGCCCAGGAAGGCTTCACACGTCTGCTGTTACGTGCATTAGTTACCGTCTCCAACAAAGTTCACGAAGAGACAATACCCTGTTTTTGTTTTTTAATCTGCGCTCTCGTTTTAAAGCTGAAGTCAGTCAGCTCATGAGTAGTTAAGCAATAGACACATTCTTGATCATGGATTTGCTGGTTCCAACTTCTCGAATGTAAAGGTTGTGTTGTTTTTTGCTGATATATGTTATTGAACATTAAGTTAATTTCATCTTGCAATGATATTACATTTAAAATGTTAATCTAAATGCCATTTAAAATCATCACTTTCGGGCTCTACGACATTATGATAGGTATGATGATACGATACGATATACTTTATTGTCCCCGTAAAGAAAGTGTGTTCTGGACTCCGTCCTGCAGTTCCGCTTACGTGTACATATACACACATAATAAACATTCAAATACATACACATATCATCACTCATACACCGTTTGCACAAACACAATACACAGATGCACAACCCTCATGGCCAACATGTAAATTACATACCATGTGAGTGTTAAGAAGCTTTTGAATACTTAAACATGGATCAAGTGACATACTAGCAGTTCTGTGAGGCTCTACTTCACCACAGCAGTGCTTTGAGCTAAATGCTAACATCAGCATGATAGCATCCTCACAATGACCAAGCTAACATGTTGATAATGAGCAGGTATGATGGTTGCCATGTTTAACATCTGATAAGACTTTTCACTTCAAACCAAAAGTATCAATATAATGCTTGTGCGAGACAGAAGGTCGATCAGAATGATTACACAGCATTTCATGGCAACCCATTGGAATCAATAGTAGCTCAAATAATTCAGTCTGAAACAAAGCGGTGGAGCGACCGACTTTGCCATCCATCCAAAATCAGAAACCACCATTAGTTTAATGTCATTTGTAAAGGAATTAGTACTAACTGAGAACACCTGGTTCCATCTGGAGTCATGATGCAGTAGTTTGTAAAGAAAGTATGGAGCGTGTTTTGCATTTAGCTCATTCTTTAAGATAATCTTGAGCCAACTAGAACGAGTCAAACATTAGAATTATCTTACATTTTCAGATAACAAATGAATAAAACTGAGTATGACTTTTTGTTGTAGCTCGAAGAGGATGTTGTGTTGAGGCTAACAGAGGGATTCTGTTGGATCCGGGCTAAAGATAATAGACTTGAAGACAGATCCAATCACTGAGCCCGTGGTGTGGAAACCTACCAGCAGGTCAGAGTGTGTGATGCTCTCATTGATCCTCCGCTGTCAGCTGATCCGTCTGCGGTGGAAATGTCCACCGTGTTTCCAAAGAGGTTGTCACTTGTGTCATCAGTGGCATGGCGGAAAACTCTTAACATCACATGAAACACATCATGTACTTCATCAGGCCGTTTTTCAACCACTATCCTAAATGTAATGCTTTCAATTAGGGCAATCAGGGCTTTGTTAGATTTGGATAATAAACAGTGAATTAGTTCTGGCATGACCTAAACACATTAGATTGTAATAGTGTGTTCAGCAGTGTTGGGACTAACGCGTTACTGTAACGTTACACATCTGCAAAAACAACATGCTGGGACGAAGCTAGTAGCTAAGACCACAGAGACTCAGCCGACGCCACTCCACCTGCACCTGCACCTAAGCAACAGCGGCTGGATTTTAACTGAGGGACTGCTCGCCAGGGGAAAGTCGATAAAGCCATTGCACGGTATGTTGTAGAACACATGCAGGCTATTGCTACAGTGGAGTCACCCGCGTTCAGGGAGCTAGTTAGCATGATAGCATGTCCGGGCGGCACACGGCATATGGGACGGAACACTTTTTCCAACTACCTGGAGAAAGAATATACAAAAATGTAAAGCCAGCTAATATCGATGCAATCCAGATTGCATATAATGCATGTCAAGTTGATCAACAGATTGTATTATTCTCCAATGCAATAACAGTACTGAAATGAAGGCTATAAGGGCATTAATATAATGGGAGCCCTTTTTTTAAGTAACTAAAACGTTACTTTTCACAGTAACGCATTACTTTTTGGTGTAAGTAATCAGTAAAGTAACTGAGTTACTTTTGAAATGAAGTAACTAGTAATGGTAACTAGTTACTGGTTTTCAGTAACTAGCACAACACTGGTGTTCAGTAGTGATATTTTCTCATAAACTTCCCGAAAGCATCAATAATGCAGCTAAAAATCCATCTTTGCTCATTAAAACGTGTGTTCATGTTGGTAGACTGTTATCCGTGGTATACAACAGGTCACAACACGGTTACCAGCTGCTAACCTCGGCACGGCCTCAGACTGCTTTTGCCCCTTTAACTCTCAGGCTAACAGGATTGAGTCCCTGTCGTGACGAAGAGTTCTCAGGCGGTTACAGTTGAGGTTAGAGTTAGAGATCGCAATTACATTAAATCCCTTAATGTTACATTGTGGGCAAACACATGACTCCAATCCTGCTCCTTAACCACAGAGAATGATCTTCCCTTCCTGAAAATGTCACAACTTCAACTATTTGTTGCACCCAGTCTGAAGCATGGAGAAGTTAAATGGGCAGTTCTTTGACTCTTTACCATCTGATAGTCAAGAGACCACAAACCTTTATTAGTGGATGTGGAAAGAAAATGTAATACAAGGAGTTCTTGATGGAGATGAAGAGGGAGGGTCGGGGGTCATGTGTTATGATTAACGAAGTGAATGCATCATTAACTGGCTACTTCTGAATACATAGGCACAGGACACACTGGGACGCTTTGATGGACCGTGGCCAATTATATAGAAATAAAAAAATGTAAGAAGAGAAGGTGTGGGTGCTTCTGAACATTCATACTCTCTTCTCTCATGTTACATCACAAGACTTCCCTAAAAGGTTTCTTTTGACACTCAAGCAGATTTTGTTCAAGCAGATTTGTTCGAAAGACACATTCTAGTCCTTTGTGTATGCTTTAACAGCAATAACAAGGATGGAAATAATTCTAGGTATGGTCTTATTTTTTTGAGAGAGCATGATATGTTGAACTTTTATATTAAAATATTGTCAATAATGGAATAATGCAATGGAGTGGGCTGAAAATGTATGTGGTCTGGTTGATGGAGTAAGGCAGAGCAGGCCTGTGGATATTTCTTGTAATTATGTAGAGACTGCATTATCGTGGCAACTAAACAGTGGTGCAGGATAAAGTCCTAAACCCATTTTAACATGTGGGTTATGTTGAAGTATGTGAGGTTCCCAAAATAAGGTCTGTGCATACATACAGAAGATTATGAGTTTTTAATGTTTTGTTCTATGACATCAAATTGGCCAGTAAGTAATTCATATGTGAACATCTGAAGCGGTTACGTGTCATCAAAACAGCGGTTACTTACAAGTGGCTAAATAAGGCTACTACACGTAATCACGCTAATTAGCCGCCTTTAGCTTAGCGGTGGTTTTAGGAAGTCTTCTGATTGTGTTTCTTTAAAGCCTAACAAATGCATTAACGCTTCAACTATTCTAAAAAGGGGGATAATATGCTGAGATTATTCTTCTGAACAGAACGTGTAAGTATCATATATGCGCCACAGATCTTGTTTTTTTACAATAATCCAAGATCTGATTGAAAATCCCACTGCTCTTTGAGGCCTTGCGATGCTAACTTCTCTGTCAGCCAACAAAAAGACTGCACCTCTCCGTTATGCTAGGTTTTTTGCAACATCCAGTTTTTGGCAACAGATGAAACTACAACCAATTATAGCCACTGGATAACCACGCGAGTAGTCACTTTGATAACAATTGCAAAAGGACATGATCTTTGCGGTGTCTGGTGACCATGCACTTAAAGAGCCTGTGACACCATCCCAACAACTGTTGTGCAATGAAATATTGGGCTACTAGTAATCTCGAACCGTCAGTTTAAAAAAGAAAAAGCGATACCGTTTCGTTAAATATCAATAATTTCGAACATCGCGGGGAAATTCCTTCACTCATTTTGAAGTTTTGGGGGAAGCCGGAAGTGACGTCAATGCGGGAACGCTTCGAGAGCCAAACACGGACAAAGTGTGTTGTCATGCGTAGAAATGGTGAATTACTGAGTTTAGGCACGTTAAGAACGTTTTAATGAAGTTGACTACAGTATATTCATATTTGTCAGTGCTTTCATGTCAATTCGGCGACATAAATATACATGATCGTGGTGAAGATGATGATTACATTAGGATTACAAATCGGGAGTGAGAGCTGCTGAATTTCCTCCCGTCGGATGTGATATAAAAACAAATCGATTATTTTTGTGGTTATAAACTCAAGTGGATGAAACTACATTTATTAGTGCTTTCATGTCAATTCGGCGAACATATGATACATTAAATGATGAGTGAGGATGATGATTAAAAATCGTTTGTTTGAGCCGGTCTGCATTTACTGATGAGAAAACAAACCGATGCTTTTTGTAGTTGTAGTACACCAACAACGTGGATTAAACGTGTGGTTTTTTACCACAATGTTGGGGAAATTAATGGATAAAATGTAAAATGCACGGATTATTATTATTATTCCCACTCCGATCGGGACACTAGGTCCACCGTTTCCCCGCAGCGAGGCTCCCCCCGTTGACAGTTTACGTGGGCTGGGTGCAGTGGCGGACTGGCCATCGGGACGAATCCCGATGGGCCGGTACCGAAGTGGGCCGGTCGGATAAGTAACTAGCACATCCCCCATAGGCGGCGCGTGAGGCTCAGGTTTGAGAAGGCTAAATAACTTCTTTTACCTGACGCTGCCCGCCTCCGGCGTCTATAGAAAATAGATCCACTCAGTGTACGGAGTTTAAATCTCTCAAGTCATATTACAGGATAAAGGAAATACAGTTTAAACTGCCGTATGCAGAGAAGACGCCGACGTGTCGCACTTATCATTCATATTACATCATCAATCAGATCATCGATCAGATAATATCATAATATATCATATATTTCCTTATCTGAGTCAGCTTCTCCAGCCTCATCTGGCCGTGCAACACTCAGTGTCACAGACTCGATGCAGAAGTATTATTTAACACATTATGTTGACGAAACACTCGAGACAAATGTAATGAAAGTCAGATCCACTCGTGTCTTAGACGTGAACGCGCTCTCAGCTGGAGAGAGAAACCCTGGCTTGATTTACCGAGTTGATAACCAGCGTCGTAGGACCGCTTAGCGAGATCTCGTTTGTTAGTTTGTTGTTGTTAGTTTGTTTGTTACTCAAACATATCCAGGGTCTGTTGAACTGGCTTCGTAGTACAGGGCACAGGTGGCTAGCAGCGCTAATGTCAAAGACACAGACATTATACATTATATTTGTATTTTACATCCCCCACTCCCCCCGTTGACAGCTCGGTACCGAAGTGGGCCGGTCGAGAGTCCCGGGATGATTTTTAGTCCCAGTCCACCACTGGCTACATGACCATATGATCGCCCATATTGACGCACCTCATTCTTAAACTTAGAAGATACAACATAAACCGATCCTTCAGCCTCATATGAGCTCTCAGACACGTTCAACATTAACCTGTCATCGCTGTCTGAGCTTGCTGCTGTGTGCGCCGTCGTGCGTTTACATCTGACTGTATATATATAAAGGTTTACATGCAGAAACTGGGATCCTGGACGGTGCAGCTGGAGCGCTGTGCCCGCAATGACGTCACCCATAATTTGGCGGGACTTGAAGAATCCGCGAGAAGATCCAGAAAATTGTCAACATTGAAGGCAGATTAATGGTTATCAAAGTACAAATATCCAAAATCAGTTCAGTAACGGTTTTCAAGGGGACAATATGTACTCAAATTGATGGGTTTGGATGATGGGGGAAAACCGTGTCACAGGCTCTTTAAGGGATGGTCAAATGGCGGCCCGCGGGCCGCATGCGGCACCACCTCCTATTTTTGCGGCCCTCAGATTAATTTATAAACAATGTAATTAATTAAAAAAAATGTAATTTTTTTTTTAATTTTAATTTTTACTTGTAGTACTGATACCGTCCACTAGACTCCTAGTTACGTCGCGAGCTGCGTCGATGATTTAAAATACCGTGAAATAATCTGTGACGCATTTGTGTGTATTGTGTTTGTTTCCCGGGGAAACCCTCACAAGAAACACCAGCTGTTGTTATGCCTGCTGTGACGTTAAGTTGCCTCTTGTAATTATGCCTTTACAAGCTTAAAAGTTGTTTTTATCATCTGAATTTGGCGAAACAAGTTTAATATTCTTAAAACCAAGACTTTGTTTATTTGAAATCAGATCAAAACTAACTGTCACGGACCCTGCCGTGTTATCTATGATTACTACGCTTTTCATTCATACTTTCAGCGGGAGGGAGGGGGAGTGGCGCTGAGGAACAGCAGAGTGCGGGCTGACGGGTGTCTGTGTTGACATTCCCCTTATTGTGGAATAAGGGGAATGCAGAGACTGGCTACAAGTGTTTTAGGTTCAAGTTAGACAACTAATGTCTGGGTTAGTGTTCATGGCTTCATGTGTATGTCATCTAATGGTTCATCTCAATACACACACATTTTCCGTGCTTTCCAATAGTTTAAAATAGTTGTATTCCACTGTTTAATAACCTGTTAATACAAACATGCCACTTGTAAAAATGAAATACAATTTATGATATTTGTTTAGTGAGCTTATTAGAGGATGTTCCCATTTTTGGGGGATGTTCCCTTTGACTGTAAAATGTCAATGAAGATGTCAGACTTAGTATATGTGTTAATAATTACATACAACACATGGACTTTTTGTGTGTGTGTGTTCCAAGTGAATCTGCGGCCCCCTGGTGGCCAGTACATCAATGATGTGGCCCCCACCACCATCAAAGTTGCCCATCCCTGACTTAGAGTAACCAGCAGTATCTCCAGGCACTCATTTACGGTAAGAAGGATTCCTTTTGTTGTGAGGGAGGGACACACTGAGTAATATCATCTGATAAAGTCCGGATAAAAATCCACCCTCCTTCCGCCCACAACAGTCCCTGAAACGTGTAAAAGGATTAAATCCATCAGAGGAATAAACACTCTGTTGCCATTAGCCACTGCTAATTGATTTCCTGAGTGGAGCCCCTGTGCAGATCAGAGAAATGTCCCAGCAGGGGGCCTTTGAACCGGGATAGCTTTACTTCTGACACTGTGGTTTGAAGAACACCCACAGAAACAAAGCAACAATTATGAGCAGACCAGCATGTTCTGTCCCGGCCTCCTCCCTCTAACCTGGCCTGCTGTCAAGCTGCTGCTGCTCTGCCCCCCGCCTCCGTCTGCCTCCTCACATCCACCTCACAATTACCGCCGGTCTGATGGAGTCATAATCACTGCAGCGATCAAATCAGGCTTCAGATCTGCTGCTGTGTTCCAGGCTGCTGATGCGGGCACGGGATCAGAAGAGTGTTTCATCTCTCTCCTCCTCCCTCTGCTGCACCGTCACCCCGGATACAGGGGACACACACCACCCAGGCTCAAGGAGCGTCGAGCTGCATGCTAACATGCAGGGTGGCAGCTTTCAGTGCTACAATGAGTAAAACATGTATTGAATAAGTACACATTAAATTAAAAAGAAATATATATACAGTATGTAAAAAAATACCACAATGCAAAAATACTCAAAAAGAAGCAACAAAGCAAGTTTGTAAGTGAGTAGAGAATTGCATTCAAAATGTAACTTTGTAACCTTGTATTAAAAAAATTATTTATTATGATGATTATTTTATAATGTGTTGATTTAGTTGTTTTCTAATTGCATTTGACCCTTTTATATATTTAATGTAACATTATTAAAATGTATTTTTTGTAATTTTAATGTATTTTTTTGTGTTAATAGTTCTTCTTGTGTTTTTGACTGCTATATGTGAATATGCAAAAGAAGCATGGCATAATTTGCTGCTATCTTTTGGTTGCCATAATTGGCTGGTGCTTACATGCTACAGGTGGTATTTATCTTTTCTGCAATTTTGGGTAGTTAAATCCATAAGAAAACATCCTATTTTATAAACTAATCATATATTTTGTTGAACAAAGCCTGTGTGGAAAAGATCAGAAGACAAAAGCATAAGTATGTGGTATAAACAATATATTCAACCTGATTTCATGTGATGTCAAGAAGCCCTGAGGTAAGCTTCACATCAATTTGATCCAGTCCAAAGACCTGTGTGAGTGTTTTTCCATCAGCTGAGAGGCCGTTTCATTTGGACATTTCTGCATGCTAAGAAGTATCCTTCACGGAAACAAAACCCATCAAATAGGATTGGTCCTGCAGACTGTAAAGTTGTGATGATAACACTCATTGCAAGCACAGTATGTGTCGCTGGTGTTTTTATTGGTTAACATTTCCTGAGTTGCAATCACATGTGTCAACAGAACAATCCTCAGAGGAAGAAAGCTGTTGTGAAATATGTTTGAGTAGCCTAATATAAGTTCTGTTGCTGATCATAAAAATGCTCTTATCGCTAATGCCTGCTTTGTGAAATGTGCTCTTGCTTTGATAGCATGAGAACAAAACATTTGATCCACTTGGGCTGTAAACAGTCGTGAGCAACACTTTTACACAGGTTGTGCAATCTGAACACAGCGTGAGTCATGTTGCTGTTTTTCACTTATCATGACTGCTAGAGAGGACACTTGGTGCATGTTGCTACTTATGATGTGGACGTCCCGGAGAGAAACAGTGAGTGAGAGCTTTGGCAGAGTCATGAATCTGGGAAGCTGAGTCATGTGATGCAGCTTTCAGAGAAGGATCTGGAGGCCCTGAATAACCTGGATGTAATGCTGCCATGGAGCCACGGTGTGTGAAGAGACATGGGGGGCTGGCCAGGGCTGTGGAAGATGGGGGGGGAGGGGGGGCCATGTCCTGCAGCATTTAGATGCTGACTCAGTGTCCACGCTCGGAAAATCATGTACTGGAAAACTTGTGTGATCCAACTTCTTTCTCAACTGTACACTGTTCAAAGCTCCATTCTGTATGTCCTCCATGTATGATTTTAGAATGGAAGATCACCATGTCAGCACAGTTGTTATCTTAACTTTTATATCCGCACTTTTCCCGCTTGCTTTTGCTTTTACGTTTCCCTACGTTTGGTCTTCTCCTTTCTCATTTTAACTTTCACATGTAAAAGTACCAGATATATTATTATACTATTTTAGAATACATTAGGTTATATTATATTTTACTGTAGCCTTTCTAAGAACTGTTCAGTTTTTCAATGTAGAGGCCATTTTTGATATTTTGTAAATAACCAGACTCCTGCAAAACATCATATATCATATGTTTTGTATGTAATAAGTAACTAGGAACTTTACAGTAGGAGTCAGATAGATGTGAGCAAAAAGGTTTAATGTTGCCTCTGAGATGTAGTGAGGTAGAAAGTAGAAACATGGACATGTTGAAGTGAACTGTACCAACAGTAAGTGCAGTGGGGGAGAGTGGGGTACGATGAAACAATGTTTACTTATGTGGTCCTCTAGGCAAGGACAAATGAGATAGAAGTCAAATGACAACAACATTAACTTTAGGATGTCTTCTGTCAATCAAAATGTAAATAATGCATCTATGAGAAAGGGCCGTGAAGAATATATGACTTTTTTTCATGACATGCTAATCTTTAGCTAGATGATTCACATGGTTCTACTCATTGCAAAATAACCAACATGTTTGATACATATTTTTAGACCAGTATACATTTCCTATGATGACACAACAGTAATTATACCTGACATGTTGAACGTGTACTTTGACAAGCCAAACATGGTTTATTATGAAAGAAACACGTTTGAAACGTTACCATTTGCTTCTCTCCATCACAGCCAACAAACAATGATGGGTGCTTCCTGGATATATAATCACATGACGACAAATGTGCGCAGCTCTCTAGATAAAGGGTCAACTTGGCTCATCTTACCCCACTCTCCCCGACTGCGTCTGTGTTGGAAGAAGTGTGTCGAGATGTTTTGACTTCAAATCAAATGCCGGAACACAGTTAAAAAGAGCATTCCTGCATTGGAACTTTACTTAAAGGTGGGGTAGGTAAGTTTCAGAAACCGGCTCGAGATACACTTTTTGTTATATTCCATGGAATGCTCTTAACATCCCGATAGCAATGAATATCTGAAGTGCTTTGACAACAAATCCATACAAAAATTGCCGTAGTGTAAAAAGCACGACCAATCATCTGAGCCGGCCTGGCTAAAGTAACTGGATGGCCTACCTGCCTGTCAGCCTTCCATCGGGGCACAAACTTATCTCGTGCCCTCATTGGTCATGTGCGCGTTCATGTGTGTTGGAGGAGGGGCTCTGTGAGGAAGTGGCAGATTTTCTCCGGTTGTGTATTTTCAAATTCTAGCGATCTCGAGCCGGTTTCTCAAACTTACCTACCCCACCTTTAATTATAAGTACAAATGTAATAGAATCAAAACAAACGGAACCTTTTCATAGTCACAGTGCACAAAGCCCCATTTGATATACTTCTTTATTATATTTAAAGAGGCATTCATGTGTTAATTCATGTTGAAGAAAAAGTTATGCTAATTTTTGAATACTTTATACATAGTACTGCTGGAGCTTGAACCACAATAATAATCACTTTTCACAGTTTATTAGTCGAAGTCGAAGTATAAAGTAGCATACATTGGAAGTACTACAGAAAAGTACCTTCAATTTGCATTTAAATATTTCCTGAGTAAATGTTGGTTACTTAGTTACATTCATGAACAATGGACAGAACTGAAAATGATGAGAGCACCATAAGGACATTCCCGCCCTTCCTGTTCCTCCACCTCACGGGAATGAAGTATGTCTGCTCATTTGGGTGAACAGGGATCAGGTGGAAGGGATTAAGTGCTCATTAAACCCCTCAAGTACGAATCAAACTTCCTTTATCCTCAAAGTGTAAACTGAAAGCCTCTCAGACGGCAGCGTGCTCCATAAGAGAGGCCGTGTGGAGCTGTCAGGCTGAGCCGTGGCTCCTCAGCACTCGCAGACAGAGGGCCCTGCCACTGAGCGTTACAGTCACAACAGAGCTTGCACTTCATTACATCAGTAGACAACGTTACAATGTGTTTGTGACTGGTTATGGGAACAGTAAACTCAACAGATACCGGAACATATCCGCCTCATGCATTGATTAAAAACCCCAGATGAATACATGAGCTAAACAAAATACACTCAAATGTAGTGTACTGTATATTTGATGGTTGTATCATTTGATCAGGTGATTGATCAAAAGCACAAAGGTCAAATATGTTCTGCTTTTAGCTTTTTCACTTTGAGGATTTCATGCTTTTGTCTGTTTCTTCTGATGCACATTTAATATATCTGCGATAATTGGTCAAAAACATCATAACGCTCACTTTTCCTGTTTTAAAGTAAACCATGATTTCACTACTGAACACTGTAACACCACTGTTCTGAAATAAAACCGTACAGTGTTACAGTATTACTGCTATTAATGTTTGCCTTTATTATTTGCCCCTTTTGTTTGTTTGTTTGTTTGTTTGTTTGTTTGTTTGTTCACCATGTACAGCGGCCTTGGGTCCCTTAAAGGCACTATACAAATGTAATCTATTATTATTATTATTATTACTACTGAGTGCTATTTCCTCGACTTCTATATGTTAATTGACCTTATCATCCTGATGTTTTCCACCTCATGTACTTATTTAAATGAATGTATCACAGGAAGCCCCATTATGCTTTGGGTTGACCCTTTCCTGTCGCGTGTTGTATAGCTTTGTGTAGTGACATCACTATGTAACACTCCCCCTTCTAATTGCGAACACAACACATTGTACGTGATAGGCTAAGGGGCAGGACATCTCTTAGTGGTTGACCAATCACAACAAAGCCGGCCAGCTAACCAATCGGAGCAGACTGGGCTCTGGTTTCAGACAGAGGGTGAAAAGAGGTGCTGCAGCACAGGCAGTATGAGAAACATAAAGAGCTTTCTGAACATAAAGCATGGAGACGTGTCCCAGGAGAGACGTGTCCCAGGAGAGACGTGTCCCAGGAGAGACGTGTCCCAGGAGAGACACGACATACTGATATGAACCTGACAACATGCAGAATATATTCCTTTAACACAAAGTTGCCACGTTATTTTAAAAGTTAGTCCTCATATGTTGTCGCCTTGTATCTGCTCCGTCCCCTTTGGTGTAACACTGAGCATTTCCCCGCTGAGGGACACACATGCAGGATTCCTGATTTGTTCCACACTGCATGTTCATTGTGCAGCAGTTCGACACATGGAGGACATAAACCCACTTAACAGATGGATTAAAGATCAATGGCTGACGTTGAGAAGGCTCTCAGGATGGACTCTCAGCGGCAGGTGACTCCCACAGCGTCACCTTGATGAATCAGAGAGCGGTGACGACATTAGACGCGGCGGTGCGTCTGCTGGCTGCACGCCTGCAGGCAGCAGACGGATCAGGTGTGACGTTGATGTGGAGCGACGTCTGTCCTCCTCTGACGTCTCACCCAAGATTGATTCAGCAGTTCAACCTCTCTGTTGTCGTTACTAGCTTCATTCCAAGTCTAACACCCTGTCGGTCGGTAGCCACATGATAACGAACAATGTAGACCTATTGATTATTAACAGTGTTAATCATGATATCATTTGATATCAGAAACAATATGTGCTTGTATTACAAAGTCTGGAATACCATTTTCGGCCTGCGATATAACACAATATCATAAGCCTATTTTACACAATCCGCTACATATACTCACAAAGAGCAATGTATATACTGCACATAGGACTATTTCATTACTGGGTTCTTCAATACATTTAAATAAATAACAATCTATAAAAATAGATCTCCTCTTAACATAAGGGCTTTCTTCAAAATAAGAGCGTATATTTAAAATGATGATTTGCATAGTTGTTTTATACTTTGCATCCATACTTGTTGACCATTGAATGGATTCATACAACCCTATTGATTAGTGCAGCTTTAACATAACCCCAACCCCTTGTCTTGATCTTAAGACCCATCATGTTCTCCTCATAAGTCAGAGAACATGACCTCCGGCCTGCGTATAGCTACCGCTCTGCCTTAGCAACAACTACCGAGTGTAAATACATTGTGGATAAGCATTTTGGTCAGAGAGCTATAGATCATACCCAGAGGCTGACATGTGATTATCTGATCTGGATCATCTAACAAGTCTGGTACATTATTTCAAGCTTGGCCTGATCTGTTGTTTCTCATGCAGAGACTCTGTTATAATTAATCCCAGAGACATGCTGGAAATCGGATTATTCATAGAGATCAAACTGTGATAAATATAATATTGTTTGGTGGAGACGTCGGAGGCAGTGCGTACAAGACAATGTGCTCTTTTCTTATTTCTAACTTCAACAAAGCTCAACTCTTAGAAGGCACCACTTTTGTTTATGAAATACACACACTTTCTTTAAAAGCTCAGAGTCTCAGTCATGCAGAAACAAGAGGAGCGGCAGACACACATCATCTTTGTGTGTAAACACAGATTCAGATTGTGACTTTTCTTTATCAGCGTGCAGAGCCAGTCAGCTGGGCGAGTGGTCAGCATCACTGCGCGCTAACAAAGCTGAAATTCATCCGCGCGTCTGCTGATGGATCAGGCACAGCACACCCTGATCCTCTATGAGGGTTATTGTTCTACGGTAATGCAGTCTGAGTCATCGACCACGAGCATGCTCCTGAGCTGCCCCCCCCAGCCTGAGCACTGGGCAAGCATATTCAAATAACTTTATAGACACAATGTCAAGAGTTTCATTCTTCTATGATGTGATAATTCCATACAAAATGGTTGTAATGTTTTCAGTCGTCATGGGTAAATGTTTAAGCCATGGCATCTAATCATAACATAGGAAACTTCCATTCTCCATCTTATTTTGAACTAAAGGTGCACATTTGTTTTCTATTGAGAAATATTGTGAAATGATCAGCAAGAGGAAGTGAGTCAAACTGTTTTGGAATTGTTTGCATATAAATGTATTAATATACTGTAAAAAATCTTACATTTGTAGCCCTTTTTTGTTAAATAAAGGTCCCCAAATTGCATGCAACTCGTTGGATTGTCACATGTATTTTATCATAAACCCACATGATTTCTTAGTTTTTTATTGTATTACTTCACATGTTATCTTGCTGTTTTGTTATTTTGATTGGTCTGTTTCGTATGGCCTTTATTTTCTCCTCTTTCTCATCAAAGCTTAATTCTGCTTTAGGCTTTAACATGTTTTTTAAGATAAGAAAATTGCTTAATTTAGTGGAAATAAAAAAAAGAGTTTCATTTGAAGAAAGGGCTCTAGACTGAAAGCCTGTCATAATAAAATGCATGATTTCATGCTTTAATGGCCGTGGAATCAATTGGGTTTTTTGTGGGTTTCAATGGAGACAACGTTATCCTTAAAGGTATTCTGGCTTCAGTTTATTGTCGCCTATTTATAGGCGGAGTTCCTACAAAAATGGCTTCACACTCTTGGCAGGAAAATGATGGATCTAAAGCTTAAAAAGACTAAATGTCCCTAATGAAATCATAGAAATGTAGACTATTTCAGGTTCAAACCATGGATGTTTAACACCCTACCGCGATATTTGGTACTATACTGCTCCCTGCTGGCTGGGATACACCTTGTATGGAGCTTATTATACATCCATGGTATGGAGAAGGAGAAGGAAACCCCGTGCCAAAACGTAAGGACGTCACATCCGGCACTGTATGTTTCTTTCTACTTCACGGCATGCCTGGGTTGGGTAAGGTACGCTTATTCTATCTGCTTCCATCTTACTTAAATTACAAAGTATGTAACGTTTCTGACTTCTTGAAATATAATTATAATCTTTCAACTGTAATAGAAAGTCGGTTTTGTTGAGGAACGTTGTTTTTAAACTGTTTAAGTCAGTTAAGCGCGAGCGGTGTGCTTTTGCTAACTGCATCACATTCATGTTACTTTTTACAACACGTTTTTATTTTCTGTGTTCACAGACTGAAGGCGTGGGTCACTGTCCATCTTAAATATGCTAAGGTAAAACTTAGTTTACTTTTGTTTTACACTTAAGAAGCAGTCATTTATCTACCAGCCCATGTGAACGCATTGAAGTGCGGTGTTCGGACCGGAAACGGCAAGCATTTTAAACATTTTAAAGAGACTTCTGTATTGCGTTGTGAACACTGCAGACCTTCCAGCGAGGCTCAGCCTGCAGTGGCTCTGATCTTTCCTATAGTGTCTGCTAGAGAGACGAGAGGCCGTTTGAGGCCCTGCTGTGACTCCTTGCAGCAGGGTTATAGGTAAACCTCCAACAAACTACACTGCCACTTATTGTTTAAGGGAATTATTATTAGTTTAAACCTAGCCTAAATCTGTGTAATGTTCTCTTATGAATGCACATCATAAAGGGGAACACCTTCAAGCAATAGTGGACCATGTGCCATGAAGGGATGATGATGCAGGCACAAATATTCACTGTTCATTGGTTATATTTACAACTTATTAATTAGCAAGGCAAAAATAAATAAAACACTATGCAGAGAAATTCTTTATTGTGACGTGCAGAGAAATACATGCTGCTACTTGTTTCTTAGTTCATGGATCATTTCTTATTGCATGTCTGCTTGCCTATTCATTTAATAGGTTACTTACTTATGTTTGCCTTCATCTGCACTGTCCCTTAGCCGCTGTTCGGCTGTACCTTTCCCCATGGTGGGACCAATGAACCATTTTTGATTATCATGTTCTGCTTGAACTTGCTCACGTAGGCAAAGACTTTAAGTGCACATAAAGCTTGATGTAACCTTTATAGGGAAATGTTGTATAAAAAACACAGTACTTATAATATGACTTTCTTTTACAGAACTAGAGATGAAGCCAGGCTCTGCCCCGCTCAGACCTCCTGACTGACCTCTGCAGCTCCAGCATGAGCTGAACACTAAGGTCAGTGTTTTCAAAGTAAAGCCAACACATGACCGTAGCCCAGTCCCTATCTTTAAACGTTGCTCGCGTGCAGACCTTCCAGCGAGGCTCAGCCTGCAGTGGCTCTGATCTTTCCTATAGTGTCTGCTAGAGAGACGAGAGGCCGTTTGAGGCCCTGCTGTGACTCCTTGCAGCAGGGTTATAGGTAAACCTCCAACAAACTGCAGAGGGACTTGTTCTTAAAAGTGAGTTATTGTTACTAAGGAGTTTCATCCTGCCCATATTCTGTGTATTGTTTTCTAATGTTGGTGAACCATAAAGGAACACTATTTCTACAAATGGTAGACCGTGTGCCATGAAGGGATTAGGGTCCAGGCTAAATATTGTATCGGTACATTTCACTGCTTATCGGTTTATGAATAATACACATAGTGCGTCATTTTAAAGTCGGACATCATGATGTTGAATTTGCTTCCCCCCCCTACGTTTGACACATCTGTTAAGTAAAAACCACGGCTTAATTGAATAATCGTTTAAAAGGAAAAATGATCGCTCACTATTGGGATATTCAATTAGTCATTAAAGTAATTTTTCAAGCAGAAGGCTGCTTAACGGGCTATTTTCACGAATCTGTGTCTCAGGGCTTCTTAAAATGTAATAAACTATGAATGTGTCATACTCACTTAACGGGAAGAAACTCAGCTAACTGACCATATGAACAATTTTTACCGAAACAAAACGCAAGTCTCACAAGAAGCGTCTAAGTGAGTCCTGAGCGAAAAAATGCTAACGCGTTGGCACAGAACTCTAATAATAATAATAGCTTGGATTTATATAGCGCCTTTCAAGGGACCCAAGGTCGCTTTGCAAGTAATAGGGCAAAAACAAACATAACAAAAGTCAGACAGACAAAACAACAGATCGATTAGGGGCCGAAAGCCTTGGCAAACAGGTGGGACTTGAGGACCCTTTGAAGGCGTCGAGTGTGGGGATGTTGCGAATCTCCACAGGGAGAGCGTTCCAGAGGGTGGGGGCTGCCACACTGAAGGCTCTGTCCCCAAAGGTTCGCAGTTTGGTGCGGGGGGTGGTAAGCAGGCCAGAGTCTGAGGACCGCAGGTTCTAGGTATAAATCGATCGATATACTTATCGGATCTGCACAAACGAGCTTTGCTAGCAAGCTGAGATTCCACAGATACGATACATATAAATATCGTCACTGAACGATCAAAACTCGCGACGGGAAGCAAACCCAGAAAACACACGACGTTGCAAAAACGGAGATATGCTCACCTTTCGCTGATATTCTGATCATACGTTGTGTTCAATGGCATTACAACGCGGCTGAATCCAAAGTGTCCGTCACTTTGAAAAAATTATTGATAATCCATAATTCAATTTCTATGTCAAAAATTGAGTTTTCATATTAGCTGCTAATGGTAGCTTCCAGAGTGTAGGACGGCTTCCTGTTTTGGGTATTATGGCTGCTCGTCACTCTCACTCCTTATTTGGTAACGTGTATGTGGAACTTCCCCTCGATTCTATAGGCTCTAGCGGTTAAGTGACTTCCTCTTCATTTAGACTGACAAAAGCCATTTAAGGACACCAACGGGGACTTGGAAAAATTAGGAGACATTTGACTATTTTCTGAATTTGTATAGATCAAACAATTTATCCTTCGAGAAAGTAATCAACAGATGAATTGATAACAAAAACATTCAATTTGTACAGCCCTTTTGACAACCAGCGAATACTGCTTTATTCTGTCAAATCAATCTACAGATGTGTGTATGGTCGGTTTAAAACTACCTTACATTAGCTGTTGTCATCCTTTCATTCCAGTTGTATTACCTGTTTTGTTTTGTTTATATATTAAACATAAATACACAGTACTGTAGTTAAATGTTGTTGTGGTGTTTCTTTTACAGAACTAGAGATGAAGCCAGGCTCTGCCCCGCTCAGACCTCCTGACTGACCTCTGCAGCTCCAGCATGAGCTGAACACTAAGGTCAGTGTTTTCAAAGTAAAGCCAACACATGACCGTAGCCCAGTCCCTATCTTTAAACGTTGCTCGCGTGCAGACCTTCCAGCGAGGCTCAGCCTGCAGTGGCTCTGATCTTTCCTATAGTGTCTGCTAGAGAGACGAGAGGCCGTTTGAGGCCCTGCTGTGACTCCTTGCAGCAGGGTTATAGGTAAACCTCCAACAAACTACACTGCCACTTATTGTTTAAGGGAATTATTATTAGTTTAAACCTAGCCTAAATCTGTGTAATGTTCTCTTATGAATGCACATCATAAAGGGGAACACCTTCAAGCAATAGTGGACCATGTGCCATGAAGGGATGATGATGCAGGCACAAATATTCACTGTTCATTGGTTATATTTACAACTTATTAATTAGCAAGGCAAAAATAAATATACATGATACAGAGACATTCTTTATTGTGACGTGCAGAGAAATACATGCTGCTACTTGTTTCTTAGTTCATGGATCATTTCTTATTGCATGTCTGCTTGCCTATTCATTTAATAGGTTACTTACTTATGTTTGCCTTCATCTGCACTGTCCCTTAGCCGCTGTTCGGCTGTACCTTTCCCCATGGTGGGACCAATGAACCATTTTTGATTATCATGTTCTGCTTGAACTTGCTCACGTAGGCAAAGACTTTAAGTGCACATAAAGCTTGATGTAACCTTTATAGGGAAATGTTGTATAAAAAACACAGTACTTATAATATGACTTTCTTTTACAGAACTAGAGATGAAGCCAGGCTCTGCCCCGCTCAGACCTCCTGACTGACCTCTGCAGCTCCAGCATGAGCTGAACACTAAGGTCAGTGTTTTCAAAGTAAAGCCAACACATGACCGTAGCCCAGTTCCTATCTTTAAACGTTGCTCGCGTGCAGACCTTCCAGCGAGGCTCAGCCTGCAGTGGCTCTGATCTTTCCTATAGTGTCTGCTAGAGAGACGAGAGGCCGTTTGAGGCCCTGCTGTGACTCCTTGCAGCAGGGTTATAGGTAAACCTCCAACATGTCACCTCAGGTTTAGAGATGGACCACATGCTTTGTGTACTGATCCAAGTGAATAAGTCTGCAGTGAATAAGTCTCATGTCAAAGACCTGAGCTAGACGACACTGGAATTCAAACCTTGATAAAATGCCTTAAATATATATTTTTCTACACCAGAAGAAGAAATGTACACAACATTGAGGGTATACATTTTAGCTTTATATTAAAAGATGAACGTAACAATGCTATAACATGAACAATGTTTCTCCTTTTTGTAGCAGAGAACAGCAGCATGACTGCTATATACGTTATGAATTTAAATGGCATGTTTCATCACAATATTATATTGATTCTTTTAGACTATACCAATTTAGCTAATTGCACAAAGTGTATCACAATGCCAAAGACCTGAGCTAGACGACACTGGAATTCAAACCTTGATAAAATGCCTTAAATATATATTTTTCTACACCAGAAGAAGAAATGTACACAACATTGAGGGTATACATTTTAGCTTTATATTAAAAGATGAACGTAACAATGCTATAACATGAACAATGTTTCTCCTTTTTGTAGCAGAGAACAGCAGCATGACTGCTATATACGTTATGAATTTAAATGGCATGTTTCATCACAATATTATATTGATTCTTTTAGACTATACCAATTTAGCTAATTGCACAAAGTGTATCACAATGCCATTTTATGAAAATGTAGGGCCATTATTACCATATGGTTATTTCTTCAAATCAGTGTGATGACAGCTTTCACTGTTCTTGCATAACAAATAATTAATTGAAATGTATTTTCCTGCAGATTTCCCTGAGGGTCGGAGAAACCAACTTCAAGTCTGCAGAAGAAAATAATTGGTCACATTTGTACATCTGCAGAATATTTCTTTAATGGTTTTCTTGTTTTCCACACTGTTGAAATAAACTTTCTAAACTAATGACCTGTGTTTGTCAGTTGGAGAAATCCTGAAACTGTAAAAAGTGAAAATGCTTTTGATTTGTAAAACTGGTTTCAAAATACTGGAAAATAACTACTTTATAAATATTTCTACTTGTGAATACCCACACATAATGGCATTACATTTGATCTTTGAAAGCCTGAAGTTAATATCCTCTTAGTTCTCTGCCCAAAATGGCTTTACATAACGTGTTAAGTATACTCTGTAACGCGGTGTTGTGAAATTATTATTATTGAAAATAAAAAACATTTAGTTTTCACTCTGGTAACAAATGACTTCTGCTGCAGATTGAATGCATTACCTCTATTGCCTTTAAAGGTATTTGCTTAATAATAGTTACTGATATTTTTAGATTGAGACAGATAATTTGACAGTAGCTATTGTATTTACTTTACAATTTCTCCAAAATTACCTACCCCACCTTTAACTTGCCTAGAAAAAAAATTCGAGAAGGAAATGTATTTTACTGTCAAAATCATGAACTGTAAATCTGGACCGGAAGTGACGACATTGCTTTCGATTTCATCGCACTGGTGTCATGTCATGGAGATAACAGGAGTGAGTTTTTAAGTAAGTGATATATCTATCAAAGCCCTTTTTAGTGTTAAGCCATTTATTTAGCCTGCTTTGCTGTGTGTTTGCCTTTACTGGAAATATTACAGAGTGAAGTGAAACAGTTTGGGGGATGTTACTACGATTCAATATACACAAGTTATTGCTTGATAAAGATCGTGCATTTTATCTGTAGCCTACTGGCATGCGGCTTGACTCGGTTTTCAATCTGAATTAACTCAAGTTTCGTAAAGTTGCAGGAGCCCAAGAAACCCAATTTACCTGAAACGGAATTACTTTCACTTTCGATGAAAAGGACTTTAAATTTCATGTTGCCTTGATGAAATATTAGTATTTACCCTTAAGTTAGACAAATTATTAAGACTGAAAAACGTTTACTTTAACTATCATAGTGTGCAGATGGAGAAAAGGGGAAGCACGATTGAGTATTGCAGTCTACATACTCAACTAATGTTTCTGCTTTCTACAGAATATATTTTGAAAAAAATTATGAAAAGTGTTATAGACATTACACTTTAAACAATAACATCAATTACCAAAAAAGAAACATCCAGGGTTGAATAAAATCTATATCTATTATCCAGAGGAATCATTTATTTCACTTTTTCCAGTTGGACAAAAAAAGAATATCAATAAGGAAATAGTGACAACTAGACGTATAATTTATTACGCTTTTACTTGTATGTTGTGGTTGATGCTTTTCTGCCTTTAAACCTAAACTAAAGCCATCATTTCTTCTTTTCATTCTTATTAACCACGTTGTGGCCTTTATCGCCATCTGCTGGCCATCTTTAGGAGCTGCAATAATAAGTTCATGGTGGAACATGTTACATGTGGCCCTAAGTTATTTCCAGTGTCATATTTCAGCAGTGGCGAACCGCCAGGGCCTTCAAGGTATTCAGAGAATACCCTGGAACACTCAGATAAAACAAACAAAAAAAAAAAAAATCGATTTAATTATATAAATAAAATGAATAAATGAGAATCTTATCTGTGTTGTTGATCTGTAATATTACAGTGTTACGTTGATTTGTTTGTCTTGTCTTTCTCGGTCCATGCACTACGCATCTGAGTGGTTTTGTATTAGAAAGAAAAAACAACCAATCAGATCTTGTTCTGGGTCTATGGGTAGAATATCCTTCAACCAAGGTATTCTATATACTTGATAGAATGCCCTGGCCGTTACACTGAATGAGAGCATATGTTTGGATTGACAGTTTTGCGGGGGTGTGTGTGTGTCTACAGATGGTCCAGTTGTGATAGACACGATTTGCTACTGTAATTCAGTATCAGTTCAGTGCATTTTTTAATTATATAATTATAATTCCTATGGAATATTTAGTTCTACCTGTCAGGCTCTTGACATATATACTGTATTCTTAAGTTAATAATAGTAGTGTTATGGTCATTTTAGTTTTTCAATACAATATACACAACATAAAAAATGGCTACATTCACAGGACGCTTATTTTCATTCCTGTATTAGAATGCTGGTTGAGGTCAGTCATTCTTTAAACCGATAATAATAATTAAAAAAAATATTTTTCACAGTTGCTGCTCCAGTCCTGCCTAAATGCTCCCATGTATTGGAGGTGAATTGGCAACAATATCATCTAACAGTCAAATCCTCTGAACATCCTCAGGTAACCGAACATTGATTACACATTATCCATGTTGTGTCAGCTCAGATTCAAAATGGCCTTTTTCCCCGCCCTCTCTCAGATGGATTTACCAGTGGAGGCAACAGTACATTTGAACCTTTTCCCCAATGAGGCGGAGGTGATAGAACTACTCCAGTCACATGGCTTTAGTTTGACGTATCTGAGTCAAGACCAGGTGCGTGTGAAGGGGTCGTTTCTGAAACTCAAAGCTGCGAAGGCCTCTCTGGAGCAGATTGTTAAATCAGACAGTAAGACGGTCCCAAAAGCCTCCTATGCTTCCTCTGGAGCCGTTTCCAAACACTACCCCCGAAACAGCTCAGTGTCCAATGCTAACAGAAGCCGAGACAAGCCTCCGCACTCTTCTCCATCTTCACCCTCCTCCTCCTCGCCTCCGTCATCTCCAAACAAACTTCCAAGCCCACCATACAAAGCGTCTCCTTCTCCAGAACCAGATCAGCGCGGCTCATTCAGTCCTCGAAGTGAGTCATTTATCGTCGATGAAGACGTGTTTAGGTACGCACATCGGCTCAGGAAAAGAGACATTGATGGCATCGTGGAATGCCATAATGTCAGAATGGCGGTAGTAAAAGTAGGCGATAGCGCCAGCATCACTCTACATGGGAAGAGCGCGAGAACAGCGGTCGGTAAACTACAGAGCCTCCTGGATGATCTCAACCAATCACTGCGCACACAGGAAGTCCTTCTAAAGGACATGGATCAAGAAGGCAGGGTGCTTTTAGAGAAGATCAAGAAAGACAGAAACATTTACAACTCAGTGCTCGTATGTCCCATGGACGTCAAACTTCGCCTGATTGGACCGTCCCGTGAGAGCCACGATTTAAAGCACATACTCTTACGGAGGCAGAGGGCGCAGTCACGACATCCAGAGAGGACGTCGGTCACAATAGAGAATAGGAGGAGCAGCTCTCTGCCACCGGTCAGTCACACGAACGCCAGAGATAGGGGGGGCGTCGACACGTCATATGAGGCAGGTTACTCTCCTTCGAGGTACCAGGACGAGGAGCGGGGAGCTGCTGGTTGCTTTGGTGGAGCTTCAATGGATAGAAGACGCCCTGAATCCAGAAGATACGCCCCGAAAGAAAGGGTGCAAAAGGAGGAAGGGAAAAGTCCTAAATCACCTAAGAAAGCCTGGAACAGTTTAAAGGGAAAGTTGACATCTTTAAGGAAAAAGAAAAAATAAGGAGTGAAGTTCTGTAAATGAGGTAGAAAGACCATGCTACCTTATCATACATTTTGTTGACACTATTATGTGTCTTAAAAGCAGTTATTATGGAGTCTGCAGTTGCACTACATGAGAACTGGATTCGTATGGGGACATATTTGTAACACTGGGTTTACTTTCACAATAGAGATTGATTGTAAGTCTATTGTAGCATAGCGCCATCTGCTGGTTTGTTCACTTTCCGAGGTTCAATATCACGAGACTGACGTGTATTGATGCCGTCTCCTTTTATTGGTAGTGATACATTATAGCCTTGAAAATGAAATGATTTACTAAAATTAGTATTTTTGAATCAGCATTGTTTCAGTTCAGTTTCCAAAAGCATATCATTTTTATTGACATTTTCATTTGACTTTCAGTTTTATAATCACTGTTGGACACAGATACTGTACCAATATACCGGATTGTGAGAAACAAAACATAACCGTTAATATAAGACACAATATGGGTTGGGATCTGTTGTCCTTTCAATCATCTCTTTAAAAGGATTGTTGTTGAAGTGTAACATTTAAATCAAAAAGTCAGATTGATAAATATCATGCAATGTACTGATTTAGACTCTGACACTATTATTATTAGATTTTTTAAAATATATTACATTCAAATAATCGATCAATATTGTATCTTCAAACTCTCCTGCACTGAAAACAGTTATTTAACTGGCAGCTCTCGCAGCATGTGGTTTAATTATTGCTTTTCTCTTGCACTGTATGTTTGCATTAAACAGAAGGGCTAAAATAGAATGTATGTAAACAGGAAAACTGAAGAATCTATTTACGTTTTTAAAACACTGACCAATAAAGTGTTTTCAGATTTTGATAATGAGATTTATGTGTTTATGTGTTTTGGTTATTTTTTCAGCCGTAACGTAAACATATTTGAATGAATTGATGTGAAAGGGGAGTAGACCAAAGAAGAACAGATTCAGGGCCGGATAAACAACACTACTTATGTTAACATTGCACAATAGAGCATTTGCCTCACCGGAGTGTTTGGGTTACAGTTTGCTTTTTAAGCTCTTGCCACTGCCTTTCTGTTGTTGTTTCGGTAACACCTGAAGGCACCATCTATCTTCCAGATGGAGACAGAAACAGGCGCGAGAGGAAGTGAAACAGTGTCAGACTCTGGACTGAAGTCACACTGAGAGAGGAAGTTCCTCTGGCTGATGAGGATGTAACTGGGTTTTTAGAGGAAGGGTAACTGGAGGATATTGTACCCTTAACGTAACGATGTTAAACTCACTCTAGAGTTAACAAAAAAGAACAGGCTTTCAAGTTATCAGATGCTCTACGGTAGGTAGATATTTTAAATGATTTCTGAATGTTTCAGTTTGATGGTCTCTAGGAGCCTTTACTGGTCTGGTCATATGTTCTAATGAATGCTGTTCTGCATTAAAGAGTCCATTAAAACAGGGCTGCACCCGTGACAACAATTGTGAGTAATAACAAAACACAGATCAGACTGATACAAAAATGGCCCTCTGAAGTTCCCCTGTTAGTATTTGTCTGTTGCCATGGTATCCGAAAGCACAGTACTGCTTTCCATCATAACAGCGCCAAACCAGGACTTCCTATTTGGAGGGTTTGCCTAACAATTAAAGGCTTAGTTTACAAAATGACTCCAAATATTTAGCATCAATGTTCAGTCTTGACTTGAAATTGTGGATGGATTGACGACATGCATCTCATGGTGTCCATATTGGATTGTGTTTGTTTAACAGTCATGGAGATAGATCGTTTGACGTTCTAGATCAATCAGTACTTTTTGTCTACTAGCATCAAAGTACATTTTTAGTAGCTTTATATAAACTCAAAGTCTACAGAGTTTTCAACTGTGCCTGCTGTAAGCCCTGGTCCCATCTGGAGAGTGGCCTGTACATTGGGATTGCCCAGCAATACAAACCTTCAAGGGGCCCCATTTTGAGGTTCATATCAGTATGTAGTGTCTCTACTTTAAAGAGTCCTCTCCTGCTGATGTTCAGGTGTATATCAGTATGTAGTGTCTCTACTTTAAAGAGTCCTCTCCTGCTGATGTTCAGGTGTATATCAGTATGTAGTGTCTCTACTTTAAAGAGTCCTCTCCTGCTGATGTTCAGGTGTATATCAGTATGTAGTGTCTCTACTTTAAAGAGTCCTCTCCTGCTGATGTTCAGGTGTATATCAGTATGTAGTGTCTCTACTTTAAAGAGTCCTCTCCTGCTGATGTTCAGGTGTATATCAGTATGTAGTGTCTCTACTTTAAAGAGTCCTCTCCTGCTGATGTTCAGGTGTATATCAGTATGTAGTGTCTCTACTTTAAAGAGTCCTCTCCTGCTGATGTTCAGGTGTATATCAGTATGTAGTGTCTCTACTTTAAAGAGTCCTCTCCTGCTGATGTTCAGGTGTATATCAGTATGTAGTGTCTCTACTTTAAAGAGTCCTCTCCTGCTGATGTTCAGGTGTATATCAGTATGTAGTGTCTCTACTTTAAAGAGTCCTCTCCTGCTGATGTTCAGGTGTATATCAGTATGTAGTGTCTCTACTTTAAAGAGTCCTCTCCTGCTGATGTTCAGGTGTATATCAGTATGTAGTGTCTCTACTTTAAAGAGTCCTCTCCTGCTGATGTGCAGGTGTATATCAGTATGTAGTGTCTCTACTTTAAAGAGTCCTCTCCTGCTGATGTTCAGGTGTATATCAGTATGTAGTGTCTCTACTTTAAAGAGTCCTCTCCTGCTGATGTTCAGGTGTATATCAGTATGTAGTGTCTCTACTTTAAAGAGTCCTCTCCTGCTGATGTTCAGGTGTATATCAGTATGTAGTGTCTCTACTTTAAAGAGTCCTCTCCTGCTGATGTTCAGGTGTATATCAGTATGTAGTGTCTCTACTTCCTCTCCTGCTGATGTTCAGGTGTATATCAGTATGTAGTGTCTCTACTTTAAAGAGTCCTCTCCTGCTCATGTTCAGGTGTACATCAGTATGTAGTGTCTCTACTTTAAAGAGTCCTCTCCTGCTGATGTTCAGGTGTATATCAGTATGTAGTGTCTCTACTTTGAAGAGTCCTCTCCTGCTGATGTTCAGGTGTATATCAGTGTGTAGTGTCTCTACTTTAAAGAGTCCTCTCCTGCTGATGTTCAGGTGTATATCAGTATGTAGTGTCTCTACTTTAAAGAGTCCTCTCCTGCTGATGTTCAGGTGTATATCAGTATGTAGTGTCTCTACTTTAAAGAGTCCTCTCCTGCTCATGTTCAGGTGTATATCAGTATGTAGTGTCTCTACTTTAAAGAGTCTTCTCCTGCTGATGTTCAGGTGTATATCAGTATGTAGTGTCTCTACTTTAAAGAGTCCTCTCCTGCTCATGTTCAGGTGTACATCAGTATGTAGTGTCTCTACTTTAAAGAGTCCTCTCCTGCTGATGTTCAGGTGTATATCAGTATGTTGTGTCTCTACTTTAAAGAGTCCTCTCCTGCTCATGTTCAGGTGTATATCAGTATGTAGTGTCTCTACTTTAAAGAGTCCTCTCCTGCTGATGTTCAAGCAGAGCCGGACTGGGACAATAAGTCAGGCCGGGAATTATACACCCAGCCAGGCCACTACCAGTTTTTTGTGTCATTTTGCTGGATTTATTTGTCAATATTTACAGCGTTGCTGCCCATAGTGATAGCCCTCTAAATCTACTACCCAAAAATAAACATATGGACATGGCTTACTATTTAAAAAAAATTGCAAATCTATTTAGGAACCTATTCATGTGAACATATTTTAAGTGGGGGTGGACCTCAAATCCTATAGAGGGGTCAGGGGGCATGCTCCCCCGGTAAGATTTTTTTTTTTTAAATGTTGGATTTAAATGCATCAATCTGGTGCACTTTGAGGGGGAAATAAAGAGACTACACCCATATGAAACATAACTGTAGCCTATCAGGGCTCAATATGTATACACAGTCTGCCACTGATGGCAACCAAAGGCCAAGAAGCGGTTGACAATTTTTTCTGAATGGTTGCCAATGGCAACCTGGCAACCGTTACTGTCGAGCCCTGCCTACACATTTAAATAATCATAAAATCATAAGAACATGGCCATAACCAATAACATACCATATCCAATATGAAAAACATTGAAACTTGTTTATTTATTTGTTTTTGGTTCATTTATAGTTGTGAGTGTGTATGGGCTCCTGCATCAGCCTCACCTGTCTCCCCCTGCTCCTCTTTGAGGCAGCAGCAAAGACTAGTTTGAGCTCTCAACAAGTTTAAAAAAAAAAGTTGTTATTATTCATGCATATTTCACTAATCTCACTCCCCCCTCAAATGGAAAATGTGTTTACATAAAGGGTGATCAAACCGTTTGAGACCCACGGAGATAACTTAGACTAAGTTAACTATCTAAACACTCAGAGAGTCCTTAACCTCACCTGAGCTGTAGTTATCAGCCTCTCAGTCTGACAGGAGAGGACTCTCCCTCCACCTTGTTGTTGAAAAAGCTCCTTATATCCGTTAGCGCAGCTAACTAGCACCAGATGCTAACAACAACAATACCCGTAACCGGTGCGCGCGCTTTCTCGCTCGCTCGCGCCACACATACACGAACACACACCCTCCCGAGCTTGAGTGACACACAGAGACCAATTGAGGGCTTTAGTGTATGATCTGTATGAAAGTGGCCATGTCAGCAGGCCACATCATGTAGACAGCCAGTGACCCTCTGTGAGGCAGAGTCAGACCCACATTTGCGCAGCGTTGCGTTCACAATACATACATAAAAAAAAGAATCCCCAGGCCAGCAGGCCACTTAACAGGCCAGGCCATCGGGAAACCTCCCGGTCCTCCCGATGGCCTGTCCGGGCCTGTGTTCAGGTGTATATCAGTGTGTAGTGTCTCTACTTTAAAGAGTCCTCTCCTGCTGATGTTCAGGTGTATATCAGTATGTAGTGTCTCTACTTTAAAGAGTCCTCTCCTGCTGATGTTCAGGTGTATATCAGTATGTAGTGTCTCTACTTTGAAGAGTCCTCTCCTGCTGATGTTCAGGTGTATATCAGTGTGTAGTGTCTCTACTTTAAAGAGTCCTCTCCTGCTGATGTTCAGGCGTATATCAGTGTGTAGTGTCTCTACTTTAAAGAGTCCTCTCCTGCTGATGTTCAGGTGTATATCAGTATGTAGTGTCTCTACTTTAAAGAGTCCTCTCCTGCTGATGTTCAGGTGTATATCAGTATGTAGTGTCTCTACTTTGAAGAGTCCTCTCCTGCTGATGTTCAGGTGTATATCAGTGTGTAGTGTCTCTACTTTAAAGAGTCCTCTCCTGCTGATGTTCAGGTGTATATCAGTGTGTAGTGTCTCTACTTTAAAGAGTCCTCTCCTGCTGATGTTCAGGTGTATATCAGTATGTAGTGTCTCTACTTTAAAGAGTCCTCTCCTGCTGATGTTCAGGTGTATATCAGTATGTAGTGTCTCTACTTTGAAGAGTCCTCTCCTGCTGATGTTCAGGTGTATATCAGTGTGTAGTGTCTCTACTTTAAAGAGTCCTCTCCTGCTGATGTTCAGGTGTATATCAGTGTGTAGTGTCTCTACTTCAAAGAGTCCTCTCCTGCTGATGTTCAGGTGTATATCAGTATGTAGTGTCTCTACTTTAAAGAGTCCTCTCCTGCTGATGTTCAGGTGTATATCAGTATGTAGTGTCTCTACTTTGAAGAGTCCTCTCCTGCTGATGTTCAGGTGTATATCAGTATGTAGTGTCTCTACTTTAAAGAGTCCTCTCCTGCTGATGTTCAGGCGTATATCAGTATGTAGTGTCTCTACTTTAAAGAGTCCTCTCCTGCTGATGTTCAGGTGTATATCAGTATGTAGTGTCTCTACTTTAAAGAGTCCTCTCCTGCTGATGTTCAGGTGTATATCAGTATGTAGTGTCTCTACTTTAAAGAGTCCTCTCCTGCTGATGTTCAGGCGTATATCAGTATGTAGTGTCTCTACTTTAAAGAGTCCTCTCCTGCTGATGTTCAGGTGTATATCAGTATGTAGTGTCTCTACTTTAAAGAGTCCTCTCCTGCTGATGTTCAGGTGTATATCAGTATGTAGTGTCTCTACTTTAAAGAGTCCTCTCCTGCTGATGTTCAGGCGTATATCAGTATGTAGTGTCTCTACTTTAAAGAGTCCTCTCCTGCTGATGTTCAGGTGTATATCAGTATGTAGTGTCTCTACTGGGACATGTCTCCATGCTCTAATGTTCAAAAAGCTCTTTATTGTTCTCATACTGCCTGTGCTGCAGCACCTCTTTTCACCCCCTGTCTGAAACCAGAGCCCAATCTGCTCTGATTGGTTAGCTCTGTTGTAATATAATATATGATACAAATATGTACCTTTAGTGGAAGCTCCCCAAAAAAAGGACGAAACCATTTAATTCCCAGATAGCGGTTCATGCTGCCGACTGCTTTCATAGGGACAAGTAATCCAGTTGAAAGTGTTGGTGTACAATTATTATTTATTCCGCGTGTGCCACAAATGAGTGACACAAATGATATGCAGTTACATTTTCCTGATTTTAATGGAAGCAAAACCTGCACAAAGAAAATTCAAAATGGCTTAATACAATAAGAAGTATTTCATTAATAATTAAGAAGATGTTTTTTTTTTCTTACAGTTTTTAGACAAACCAAGCCTTGATATTTAAACTGAAAGGAGCGCCATAAACATGAAGGGTGATCATCTAACAGTGCTGTCTCGTAACTTTAAAAAAAAAAAAGGTTATACCAATAGCTGCTCATCCTTAGCCCTCACAAACAGACAGCAGTCATAACAAGTGTGGCTAATGATGTCAAAACCCTTCTGAGTCACGAGCTGAGTCACCCTGTGTTTGGAAATCTAAACACACTGCGGAAACATGTTGTGTTCAAGAGCGGCCAGCAGCTGACGAGAAGGGACACAAAGTGAAATCGACCTTAACACAATGCTGATGGGTATACGGACGACAGGGGAAGTCATACATCAGTTTACTGATTTGAACAATGTTTTTCAGTTTAGTTCTAACGTTCCCTTTACATACCGACCACCTCTTACCGATGCAGAGAACACATGGTTTAGAGCACATGGTCCCAGGAAAGAAATGAGCTTGATGGTTGTAACAGAAAAAACGTTTTTAGCATTTGTTTTCATCACCTTAGCAACCAAGAAAGATAGGCAATTGAGATCATAATTAGTCCAAAAAGGAGGACATGATAGAAAATGCTACATAAAGGACCAATTTGTTCTGGAACTATTGGCAGAAATGAAATGTAACTATGTTTTTATGAGTGTATAATCACCTGAGACTAAGTGGGTTGTGTTTTTGTTATGGTGTAACGTCCTGTTTGTACAGTAGCTCAGAGTGGGAACTATCTGGCTTCAGAGAGGGCCTGTGTTGCTTCACCTGAACTGTCTGTTGACGTTACGTTGAGTTGAGCAGTTCATCCAGATCAACACACTTGAGTAACTGCACATTCTGCTAAGGATGGCCTCTGAGCCAGGCGAAGGCCCTGGAAGACAACATGGCGTCACCAATGTCCTGTCAATTGAGGGGTAAGCAGAGAGGTGCTGTCCCTTTAAATCCTTGTTAATGCTATGTTTATTTTAAAGTGTGTGAGTACCAGTGAACCTAATATATATTTAAGGCTGAACACCCGTGTCCTTGTTTACCTTTTTCTTTTAATTGCTGGCCTCTGACCTGCAAGAGAGCCCTCGTGCACTTGACAATGTTCCAGCTGGGCAGCGAAATTGCCGGTCTGCCCTGCGACAGTGCAACAGGGCCAACACACGAACAGTGCTCCTTACATGGAAATACAGATCCAGCATGCCTTGAAAAGTTCTTGAAAGTGTTTTTGATTTAAAGGAAAAGGTTGTGAAATATAATTTTAGATATCAGCTCTCTGTATTACTCAGCATTTCCGTACACTCTCTGTCTGTACTATATCACACACACTTAGATCTACATGTACAAGTCACGACAAGACCTTTTGGCTCCAGCACTCAAAAAAAACGGATTTTCCAAATGTACTGAAAAAACTGAAATGTTGACTTCAATTAAATGTATTATGTCAACAGATTTCACACAACTGTATTAGGTTAGTTGTAAGCAAAATGATTTAAGTTGACATAAAACGTAATACCTAATACAGCCATGTTACATTTGTTGACATAATACATCTATTTAAAGTCAGTGTTTCAGTTGTTCAGTGTGCATGGAGTTGGGAACCTCTTATTGGAGGAAGACACGTGGCACTGCCAAAGCAAAGTTAAAAAAGGAAATGCCAAGATCCTTCCCAGGAGATAAAGGCCATTTTCTAACCCCAAATATGCCAGCTAACAGCACTTGTTTGGCAGCGTGACAGATGTGGGTTCTGGGAAGAGAAGATACACGGAAAAAAACTTTAGAGTTTCGAAATGTTTTGTGGCAGGAAGAGAGACGCAGATGAGGAGGATGCAGAAGTGGTGTGAGTTCTTAAAGATAGCCTCCTGCTATTTATACAGATGTGAGTGAGGCGAGGGCTGATTGACGGGTGACGTGCTGCAGCTTGTAGACCACAGCTCTCAAATAAGCACACCCTCAAATCTACCATCGAGTTCACCACGCCCTCAGCACACACACACACACACACACACACACACACATACACACACTGCACACTACCGGCCCAAGAAGGCAACCATACTTCTCTTTCTTCTTCCTAGAAGCGGCTTTCTGTTGCTCTCAGTCCTGTACGTCTTTTGTGTTTGTTGAACGAGGACAGGGATGGCGGAGCTGGAGGGCCTGGAGTTTGGGAAGTCAGACTTCGTGCTGCTGGATGAGGTCATCATGGAGCAGTTTATGGAGAATCTGAAGCTGAGGTAAGATATAGTGTTCGACAGGAGGAAGGGAGGGAAGCAGCTGGTTGTCAGAGACGCTTCATTCATTCCTCACAAGGAAAACGGCTTGTTTCCTTGGTATTTCTGATCAAATATGTGTAAAGAAATATAGATAGGTGTAAGTCTCTGATCTCTTAAACGTAGAAATATGTCACAGAAGCAGTTAATTAGCAGGTTGACGTTATCATTATGAATGTTCTTTTTACAAGAGGACATCAAGATGACATGTAGGGTAAAAAAGGCAATGAGTCATTTCTACATTTCCCGCTCACCCAGCGTTCAGATATGAACCTGCAGTGGATGTGATCATCACCACCGGGCTGTCATCAGAACCACGTGCAGCACATGGCAGAACATTACCAACTATATAAAACAGCTAGTGTCAGCAGAGTTCATGTAACTTTGATTTTATTTCGTGACTCTTTCTTGGTGTGAAGCTTTGAGGATTTGACACTGGTCCAGACAGTGTCCATTCTCGCTTCCTCTGCGTCTTTCGCATCCACCAACATGTCAAACAAGATCACACAAGCTCTACATTTAGAAAAGCTCTTTACTGTCTAACTTAACATGTTACATGTTGTGACTGGGGCTTGGTGTGTGTTCCATGTTTGGTTGCCACATAATGTCTGTCGAGTTTCATCACACACAGCTTGATCAGACTTGTTAGGTAACAGAGGCAGGTGCTTAGGTTTGTGCTGATGTGTGCCTAATTGAATGAACTGCTCTACTTTTTCATACATCTGAGATCAGGTGTTTGGATTCCTGTTTTTGCATTTGCACTGTTTTCCTTTTCTTGCAAACATGTTTTAGGGCCAACCCAGAAGCTAGCATCGCAAGGGTTCCCTGGTCAAAATAAAGGTGGCTAATGTTTAATGTTAAACTTGTGTTTACCACAGACCTTATTTTGGGGAATCTAACCAAAATAAGGTTTGTGGTAAACATAAGTTTACAAGATTTTCACATTTTGTTTGAAGGCGTTTTCTTAATAGGACTACTAAACAACATCACGCCAAACATTAGCCAAAAATTAGCCAAAAGAAGTATTGAATTTGGAGCCTGGAAAAGCCAAAGATGCTAACTCATTTCCATGTTTAGGACTCATCCCTGCACCACTTTATTAGGTTGGTTATCATCACTGGTATGTGTTCCCTTTGTTGGGTCTTCTGTCAGCAGGTTATTTGTAAAAAGAGACTTCCATGAAGGGTGTGAACAGAGAGGCCTTGGTGGTGATACTTCAGTCGAGCCTAATTACGGCAAAAGTCCTTAGAACTGATTAGAAAATCAGAATGATGTTTTGAACAAGACATGTTGTGAACTTCAACAGTGTGCCAGTTCATGGACGGGATGTTCCAGGAACAACAGCTTTTGCTTTCCAAATGATACAGTCTAGCTTCTCTAAGAACACAAATAACTGTGCTTTCAGATTCTATCAGCTCAAATATAGAAAACAAGCTATTATTATAAATGAGGCTCGTAACCAAACTATAGTTAACCTGACAAGAACAACTGATACATCTGTGTAATGTTTCTCGAAATGTGGGGCATTACATGTAATAAGATGCACAAATTGACTACTATAATAATAATAATAGTTAAAAGCAGCTGAAAAGTGTACTTGAGTAGAGTCAGCAAATGTACTTATTAATAGAGTTCTTTTGGATTATTGATTTTGGTCAAATTATGTTTCCTAATTTTTAATTCTGAGAAACAGAAACCACATGGACGATCCAGTAAACAGATGACTAGCACACTGGTAGTTTCTTCCAAAATGCAGAATAAGAAGGCAATATTTCTGCCTTGTTCTGACATGATCCATTCTGACATTACCCAGTTTTCATCTAAATGTACAAATGTTAACATCAGAGTACCGCTGATCTGGTTTTAGAAACTTCTACAAAAAAGGTTTCCACATTGAAGCTAGTGACACGTCAATTTTACATCTTGCAGCTCACCATGAGGTTACTCAAGGCTGTGACGCCCTGAAGCCCACAAGTTTCATTTCCTGCTCTCAGTGAACACACACTTGGGTCACTTCCTGTCAGGATGTTACGTATGACACGAAGGTGTACCATCTCTCATGGAACCTTTGACTCGAGGGTTTCTCATGGGCTGTCTGAAATGTACTGGGTCTAAATGGCTTTTTGCCGCCTTAAACGGAGGACTGAAAACGTATCATATGCATAGATGATGCATTTACACACAATTCTATTGTTTATGTATCTAGTATCTCTATTTCATTGTGTATATTTATATTTGATGCGTTTAAAAAAAAGGTAATACAAATCTTTAAAACACTTTTAAAATATGTATATTAAAAATATGATGATTACAGCAAATAACGCTGAGGGACAACACTATTGTGTATATTTATTTTGGTTTTGGATTTTAGGATACATTTATATGCATCTTTTGATTTGGTTATTTTACCTTGCTTTAGTTTGACTCTCATTTTCTTTTATCATTATTATTGTTTTGTGTATTTGAGTTATACAGATTGAAATGACCTGACATGAACTAAGCAAGAAATATAATATAATACCTGTACAAGTAGTGTGAAGTATGCTATTGACAATTTTGTGTTTTCTTTTGTGGAACAGGTTTGAGAAGGGCCGCATCTACACCTACATTGGAGAAGTAGTCGTGTCCGTTAACCCGTACAGACAGATGGACATTTACGGCAAAGACACCATCGATGCGTACCGGGGCCGGGAGCTGTATGAGAACCCTCCTCACCTGTACGCAGTGTCTGATGCCGCCTACAAGGCCATGAAGAGACGGGCCAAAGACACCTGCATCGTCATTTCAGGTTTGTCTCTTTCACACTGAAACTTCACATTAAGCCACAAGCCTACAAAGTGTGCACTCTGCTATCTGTGAGATCATGTTCAATACTTCACACACTTTACATCTGCAACCCAGCCAACAAAGTCTTCATTTTCTTGTCTGTGCAATGAGTCCACGTGGCATTATGTTTATCAGATGCATTATTTACCAGCACATAACACTGATACTTTTTTACTTCTTCACATATCCCTTGCTGATTAGAAGTAAAAAATAAAACTGCCATGTGAATGAAAAATGGAAAGGCCCTGCGTTAATAGCAAGGTTTGGCCTCTGTGTGGAGGCAGATGAAAAGCTATGTTGCTAAATCAGAAGTTCATTCTCTGTGGCTTGTGTATTAGCTTACTGGATTCTGTTATACATCGTCAGACTTGGTTAGCCAATTGGCAATACATTTGATCGGCTAGTCAAAACGGTTTTACCTTTAAAGTATCAGAATATATTGAAACATATCTTGATATGTCTTGTTTTGTCTGTCAAAAACGCAAAGATATTACACAAATCATTACATACATTTACATTTTTTTAAGCTGATTTGCTTAAAATATTAATATTCAAACGTCCAAACCCCCATATCTAAGGCTTGCTAAATTATGAAATCTTACTTTAAACTTAAATACATTTTTGTATGATAATCTTAAAAAAAACATAAATTTTATCAATGTTTTTGCGGTATGTATGTATTTTAGTGTTTATAATATCATAATTGATTAATTATATATTTGTTCTCCATTATTTTGAAAAACATTGAAATTGCACATCTGGTTAAATTCTTATAAGTTAATACAAAAAGAAAAACAAGACAATGTTGGGTTATGTTTTGTAAGCATTAGGCTACTCACATAGTTAGCATTAGCTGAGGTTGACAGCTATCTTGTAGAAGGGACATGTGCTAGCTCAGAAGAAAAGTTGGGAGTGTGGGCCAAAGTTATTCCGTGTCATCATGATTTGGTAAGCGTGAAATATTGTAACATTACAAAACAAGTTCTCTTTTTTAGTTGTTGACATATTTCAGTCTTAAACCAAGTGTAGGACTTAAAACTACAACCCAGTGGGCTGTAAGGTAACGTTTTTGATATCCACAGCAGCCATGTTAGCCAACTAATTATCGAATATGTGATCGTGATGGAGATATTAGCAGGGCCGGTCCTAGACATGTTGGTGCCCTAGGCGAGATTATGATTTGGTGCCCCCCCCCTCCAAGCAATACACAATAGAATATATAAAGAATAAACATATTTTATTTTTGTTGTTCATTCATATCTTATTTTACCTAGTTAACATTTATTTATTCATGCATTTTTTTTAATAACAAACCTGTTGTTATTTATCCTAATAATTATAAAGGTGTGCCTTGGAAATATTTGTTTACATAAATTGTGACCAAACCGTTTGAGACCCACTGAGATAACTTAGACTAAAGTGAACTATCTAAACACTGAGAGTCCTTTACCTCACTGAGCTGTGGTTACCAGCCTCAATCCAATAACAATCCGTGGTACCGATGCGAGCCATCTCTCTCTCTCTCTCTTGCTCACTCGGAGGCTCGCTCGCACTTTGGCTGTGAGCTGCGGGCGCCTGATAAGTCAACATCCCCCACTTTCATCCCTTACAGCGCCCATCGTACAGGGCAAATGCAAAATGTAACCGGGGTGAAAAGGGTGTTACATTTACTTAATTATGAATGTTGTTGTCACGATTGTCATGTTATGTCACGTTTGTAGGTTTGTCTGTGTTGGTGTTTTTCTTGTCTTTGGGTTTCCTGGTTTCCTGTTTTATTGTGTGAAGTGTTCACCCCCGTTTCCTGCCTGTCTGCTTTCTGTCTGTTTCCCTCCCTGATTACCCGATTGTGTTCACCTGTTGTCCTTGTGTTTCTCCTCCCCTGCCCAGCTGTGTCTTGTTCTGTGATTACCCTTCTGTGTATTTAGTCTAGTCTTCCCCTGTGTTCCATGTCGGTTCATTGTTTCCCCTCCATGTCTTTCCACGGTCTGTGTTCCTTGTGCTGCTCGTTGGTTTTGGATATTTTGGATTCTGCCTTGTTTTGCCACAGCTTTATATATTTTAATAAAGCTCGCTTTTCGTTATTCTGCATTTGAGTCCTACCTGCTTCACCCATTCGTAACAGTTGTTACATCAAGGCCGAAAATTAGAATGAGCCAAACAGTCAAAAATGTTTTTTTCCCTCCCAGAACTACCAGCGCAGCGCCCCCCCAGATCTGGCGTCCTATGGCGACCGCCTATGCCAAAGACCGGCCCTGGATATTAGCATGATATTTCTTAGCTATCTATTTAGTCCTTGGGGCATTCGTAGATCCTGGGCCTTTTTGACACTTAAATAAGGTTAATTGTAAAAGTATTGGTACAGTAATCGTATTAAACTAGCTCAATATTGGACCGCACCTGTCAGACTCACACACTACTGCTAACGTGAAATGGTTTAGGGCTAATATTTCTCTGGCTCCTTATCGTTAAAATTGAGGATACAACATTTAACGCTAAAACTTTTTTGTTTGTTCGAGTTTTTTTTTAAATGGTGCCCCAAATACTATTACACCATGCCAGAAATAAGAAGAAAATACTAATCATTTAAATGGTTTACATAGCAACATCAACATGTTCTTAATCTTGCTCAAAGCACAATTCTGACTATGGATATTGTTGATGCTGCTTGTAAATGTTCACCATTATACGGTGGCCCTGAAGTGCAAGACACCACAGCATTTCAGAAAACACAACAGCATTTCACATTGGACGGAAAGGGTATTCCTTTAGGAGCCAGAGAAGCACTGCTGTGCTTGGTTGTTTTTGCTGCCAGTTAAGAAATGACGCTTCGTGATTGGTTAACACCCGACAGCGAAATATGTCCCAACACTTCAGCCGTTAGCACACACTCAGAGCTCCTCATATCTGTTCAGAAACTGGACACAAGTTAAACAAGTACAAACCACAGACTGTCTATGTCATGGCGAATACAGTCGCTGCTTTATTTATGTCTGTATGACGTTGTTGTGAGTGTGGACCTGGTGTGGACGGAGCAGCAACAGGTTAGTTTAGCCTGATGGATCCGATTCCATTCAGAAAACAGGCATTTTAAAAGCTTTTCGCCTGCCGTCTTGTCTGCAGACTTGTCAAAGCGTTAATTCATGGTTTTTACTAACCGGTATCAGTATGTAGTTACTTCGGCATCACTTTGAAACGTGTATTGCAATTAAATCACGGTCAAATATGTTCATTTTGTTGTAGTTGGTATCTCCCATAGGATTTACATGGAGATACGCCCGCTCCCTCTCCAGCGCCTCTTGTTTGAATGACAGGATCAAACACAGCTGACAGCCGCGGTGAAACTCGAGCGATTAGAGCGATGTGAATATTGGGTGGTCTACCATAGTATTTACATGGAGATAAGCCCCTTAAAAACCATGAATTAATAAAGCATTAATTCTGTGTTTACTCCTGTCATTCAAACAAGACGCGGGAGAGGGGGCGGGCCGTATCTCCATGTAAATCCTATCGGAATCGGATCCATCTGGCTAAAGTTAAACTAACCTGTAGCTGCTCCGTCCACGCTCACAACAACGTCATACAGACATAAATAAAGCAGCGACTGTATTCGAAATGACAGACAGTCTGTGTTTTGTATGTTTAACTTTTGTCCAGTTTCTGAACAGATATGAGGAGCTGTGAGCTCTGAGTGTGTGCTCACTGCTCACAGCTAACGGCTGATGTGTTGGGCCAATCACGCAGCGTCATTTCTTGACTGGCAGCAAAAACATCCAATCACAGCAGTGCTTCTCTGGCTGGCTCTGTCCAATTACAAACAAGAAGTGTTCTCCCTAAAGGAATACCCTTTCCATCCAATGTGAAATGCTGTGGTGTCTTGTGAAATGCTGTGGTGTCTTGCACTTCAGGGCCACCGTACCATTACTTGTTATGTACTATAAGTATACACTAAAATAAATGTGCATCAAGGTGCAAAAACGCATCCTTATTCATTTTGCATTGTTAAGCAAAAAAAAACTCGGGAATATATCATATGTTAATATGGTTCAGGTAATCACAGTTCACATAAGAACTTCACTTCTTCATACAATCAATACAAAGAGTGAATAGACATTGCTTACATTGCATTATATTATGCAGCTATAGTACAGATCTGTTCAACAGTGTTGTTTAATGTGTGCTTGTTTCAGGTGAAAGTGGGGCAGGAAAAACAGAAGCGAGTAAATACATCATGCAGTACATCGCAGCCATCACAAACCCAAACCAGAGGGTGGAGGTTGAGAGGTGAGTGGAGACGTGACAGAACTTTTATCTACGAGGGGAGGACTCATTAAAGGTGGGTTAGGTACGTTTCAGAAACCGGCTCGAGATCGCTAGAATTTGAAAATCTGCCACTTCCTCACAGAGCCCCTCCTCCAACACACACGAACGCGCACATGACCAATGAGGGCACGAGATAAGTTTGTGCCCCGTTGGAAGGCTGGCAGGCAGGTAGGCAGGTTGTACTTTTTACAGTATTACGGCTTCTACAGATTAAATTTGTGTATGGATTTTTTGTCAAAGCACTTAAGATATTCATTGCTATCGGGATGTTAAGAGCATTCCATGGAATATAACAAAAAGTGTATCTCGAGCCGGTTTCTGAAACTTACCTACCCCACCTTTAAGGTAGTGCAGTAAAATGGAATTGAGATCCAGATGCAACACACATACATAATTGAATCATGAGTATATCACATTACCATACATTGTTTTGTTTTTTCGGACTCAATTTCACTTCTCTGATTTCTCACATATCTCCGTCATCGGTCACCACCATGCGATGCATCAGTGTGAAGAATGTGCTGCTCAAATCAAACTGTGTGCTGGAGGCCTTTGGGAACGCCAAGACAAATCGCAACGACAACTCCAGCCGCTTCGGCAAGTACATGGACATCAACTTCAACTTCAACGGAGACCCCACCGGAGGAAACATCAACAACTACCTGCTGGAGAAGGTGAGGGGTAGGGGTGGCAGGACGATGGAGGGGCTCTGAGCAAAGACAGGTGGCCTTCACGAGCCAAATAGACACAACAAAAACTAGTTATGAGTACTTTTGACAAGAATACTTCTGAAGGAAAGTAAAGAAAAGTTCTGCTCATTTATTTTTTCACATGAAACTTTTATGAGGTGATGTCAAAGAGCTGTGAGGGAACATCCATGAATAGATGTATCTGTGAAGCCGATGTGCTGCTGCTGCTGCATGTTAATGAATGGCTCACCTCGGGGTGCTGAAGGCTGCTCCTGTTATCCGCTCTGTTAAGGAACCGTCTGGCACTCAGCTGGTGCAAATGACGGTGCCGTGATTAATTTTCAGAAGGCAGGAATGATCACGCTGCATATACACTGGCAGACGACAATAGTTAGACTGTGTTGACTTAACTTGTAATCGGTTTGGTTTTGATTGTCTTGAAGAAAAAATAATTATACTTAAATCCCTCTTGGGAAATTAGCTGGACTTGATTTTGCTGCCTGGTTGATTTGTCCAATTTCTATGAAAAAATGGTTACTTTTTAAGGGCGAGATTGGATATATTTTCACCAGTCTAAAACACCATTACTAAAGAACTACCCGCAATGTTTATTTACAAAAACAAGAAATATTGTCTCAACTGAAGAGATATATTCATCCTTAGTACATGTTGGATATCTCTTTAATAACAACTTTTTTTTTTATTTCTCTTAGTTGTAGACCTAATATACTTGTTTGGCCAGAAAATGTAGTCCAACCATTAATTCATTTTAATTATATTTTGAAATGCCAAATGTACGGCTGAAACATAAAGAAGAATATTTCATGTATGTTCGCAATTCAAATCTACTTTCATGTGTCTACAAGGAAGTGATGGTTTCTGAGATAGTTTTAATAAACACTTTTTAGGTCAAATCCCTTCAAATCAAAGCAAAAGACCTTTCTTTTTAGATGTACAATTTGTCTGCAAAATTCAGTGGACAAACCATCCGGGGAAGAATCTCTCTGTGAAACATGAAAGTGACAATTGGCCACAAGACATCTTGCCCTTTCAGAGACGTACTTATATATTTTTTCTTTTAGATAAGACTTCAAACTTGCTTTAGAGGCTCTGTTCATGTTGTTGCTGTCCTCTCTGAGAAACGCTGCTCACTTGTATTATGTATCCAAAAGAGGAGGAGATCAAAGCACATTAGAGCAAGGACAGACAAAGCAGATACAAAAAACAACACTTAACTTAAAAAAACCAATGGGAGATATTAAAGAAACTTCCTCTCTGAATCCTCTCAATAAGAAGAGTCTTATATAAGATTGTTCCTGATATGCTACCACAGAAGTCTGATTTACTTTGGTGAGGAAATTCAACCTCGCTTTACAACTTGTATGTCTGTTACCTAGCAACACACACTACTTTTCTCATTACATCGAGCTAAACAACTTTGCAGTTTGAAAAAAATCTATATACTTAAATATGTATTAGATTAGAAGCATTTATAACGAGAAGAATTAGTACATCCATTAGAGTTAGAGTTAGAAGTGTTGCTGTAGAGAAATCCCAAAATGTTTTTGGGAGAAAAAAGTATAAACAGGAAATAAACAAAAAGAAAGTGGGCTCCAGTCTCCTCCGTGCCAGGCATCTAGCCGTGATGCTATCAAAAAGAAAATAAGTACATTGACAAATGACAGGAGGAAGGTAAAAGGGTCAAAGTTCCTATCTCTCGTTGGAACATTGAACTGTTCATGTTTAACTTTTCCCATGATAACGGAAAAGAGATGCACGTTCAGAGGCTTCTTTAATGCGGCCCCTGGAGCCCATCAGTGTTGATATGTCTGAGGATGGATGTCTGCTTTACCACCATCATGTGTTCTCCTGTTCAAGTCCAGGGTGGTCCAGCAGCAAGACGGGGAGAGGAACTTCCACTCCTTCTACCAGGTAACCTTCATCTGTGCTGCTGCTGCAAACATGCACTGATGATACTCCATATTAATACCTGAATTGCATTATTTGATGTATTGAATTGGAATTGAACTTTGATGTGTTTTCGTGACAGTTACTGCGCGGAGGCTCAGATGAGATGCTGGGGTCATTTCATCTACAGAAAGATCCAGCTCTTTATACGTACACCAAAGAGGGAGCTGCTACTACCGTGAGTTCATCACCTTAACATTAGAGATGCACCACACGCCAGCACTTCCTTTTCATGTAAAGGCAATTATAAATGTTTGAACACAACTCATATTGTAATGGACCCAAGCCAGGGAAGAACAAACCACTCTGCATGTTTATTAAGACTTAGTCACTTTGTCCCTCTTTCTGTGTGTATGTTGTACTGTGTATGGTGAGTGTTATTTGCCAATGCCAAAGACACATTTCCATTATATGTACATTTAAAGGACAATCAAATATTCTGATTCTGAATACTATTATCCTGGCAAATATTATTTATTTCTCAGGACTTAAATTACAATTAAATACAATTTATTTCATGGAAAACTGAAATGTAAATTGTAAAACATTGAATTTTTTTTTTCTCCAAAACAGCACCTTGGCTTCAGGTGTCATACATTGCAAGTTTTATTTCTTCTTCACTTAAGTAAACTCCCACATCGATGACATGGGTTTCTTTTTATTGAGCTAACTTATCAACTTGCTGTCCTGTTACCCAGTCTTCGCTGCCGAATGAGAAATCCTTGATTCTCTTCGAATGTCAGGCCACTTGTTATAAACGTGACTTCCGCTCCTCCAAAAGCCTCCTTCGCTCTCTGAGTGGCATGTAAGGGATTTGAAGATCCTTCAGGATGGCTGAGGCAAGAATTCTCCAGGTCGTGGGAGGGAAGACGAAGCATAAGTTAGCATTACACAATTAACCCATGTTGTGTGTTGCTGTGACGTTACTGCCTTTGACGTTGTGTTCTATATTAAACCATTTAGTGGCCCAACTGGCAACACATTTGAAGAACAGCAGTTAAGTTAATATTAAAGAAACTCACACATTTTAAGAATAAATACATTATTGTACTCTCTGTGGCGCAAATAGCCAAAACCCAGATGGTCCCTTTTGAACTTCAGCTGAAGTTCTATTGACTGTATAATACACCTATATGTTCCTTCTACAGACCTCCAACAATGACCGCTCGAGCCACAAAGCAGTGATGAGTGCTCTGGAAGCGATCGGCTTCTCACAAGAGGAGATTACTTCCATTTATCAGGTTCTGGCTGCCATACTCTTATTGGTAAGTTTTAACATGGATTGATAAAATCAATGAAAGTTAATGCAGATATTCTAGGATTAAAGTCATATGAAAATACAGAAATCATTTTCTTTACCAATGTATATGTCTTAGTTAGTTGTACCATGAGATCAGTATCCATTCCATCAGTGATAAGATTCTGGATCTATCATGAGCTGTAATGGTGTGTTGTTCAGGGCAATGTGCAGTTTGAGAGCGATGGAGAGAGCGTTCAGATCGTGGGACTGGAAGCTGTTAACCACATCTCTGAGCTGATAGCCTCAGACGTGGACAGCGTCTGTAAAAGCCTGCTGTTCCGCACCGTGGCCACCGGGGGGGGCGAGGTCATCGAGAAGGGACACACGGAGCAGGACGCCTGCTTCGGATGTAGCGCTTTCGCCAAGGTGCGTATATAATGCCTTTGTGTGTCAATTTACAGTGAATCAGCAACATGTTTTCATCACTTCATGTCACCATCGCTAAACTCAGAGTGGCTAATGTTCCCCGTGATGACTTAGTCTTGACTTTAGTCTTCTTGTTTAGCCACTTGTTAGCAACATGGTTAGCAACCGCCGTTTTTAAGCCATTGACTTTAAGATGAAGGAGCCCAGAATTGCAAAAATGTTGACTCATTAGGCACATATTTCTGTACCACACTACCAGGCCCGGTTCCAGAACAAAATGACTCAGGGTGCATCTGAGATTAGAGAGGGTGCAGTGCTATTTTTATAAGTGGGGAGTGGACCTAACACCCTAGTGGTCCTCATCTCCTCTAGGAGGGTCCTCACCTCCTGTAGGGGGGTCCGGGGGCATGCTCCCCCGGGAAGATTTTCTTGAAAATATTGAAGTTAAAAGCATCAATCTGGTGCACTTTGAGAGCAAAATGAAGAGATCTATGGATCTATGTGCTCTTTGCTTGATTCATGGCTTCCCAGTCCCTTATCACGTAGCCTATAAGAGCATGGCGCCAGTTGTGGTGAAGGCATCTGACTTACTTGAACCGAAATGTCTACCTGCATGGCAGAAGATGGCATATTTTTCACATGAATATTCCAGCCAATCTCTGTTTTGAAACCATGAGCTGCAAAATGAGTAGCCTACAGGCGAGTTGGGCACTTTTTTAAATATACCTGGGCAGGCTCTGTTTTGCCGAGGTCCTCTGGCACATGCGGGCCGCTGAGGGGTGGCGGTGTTTGGGGCAACGAAGACCGCTGCGGCTGCTCCGCCTCCGTGGGCGAGGCGGGCAAAGCCGGCGAGTCGGGCGTTATTGTCCACGACAGTGGCCGCGGGTAACGTAATGTCCCCATGATCTGAACTGTTATTACCTGCAGTAGATGCAGTGTTACTGCTGGCGATAAGGGCTGGTTGTTTTAACCATTTTCTGATGTCCATCACTGACACTGATAGCTTTGTAAGAACCTTACAGATGACGAACGCGCAGCGGCACAGGTCACACGCACCTGACATAATAACGTTACTTACCGCTTAAATTGACCAAATAAATGCAGCAATGTTATTTAACCACAATTCCAATTTATTTTATTTCAACTAAATTCTTCTTCTTAATATTCTTCTTCTTATTACTACTATTATTATTATTATTATTATTATTATTATTATTATTATTATTATTATTATTATTATTATTATTATTATTATTATATGTAATATTTTTCCCTTTTTTTTTTTTTCACTTTTCATTTTTTTTTTTTTTCACTTTTCATTTTTCAAATGAGGGTGCATAACGACTCAACTGAGGGTGCAATGCACCCTTATGCACCCCCGTATAACCGGGCCTGCTACACAGATTAAATGTGTTAAAGCTTCTCCGGGACAGGAACATGTATATTTATTATTAACATCATCACTGTGTCAAGATTTCCTTTTATTTAATTTTCAAAGTTGTCAACTTATTTAAACCTCCGGCTCTGTTAAACCCTCTCTTATTTCCCCGCTCTATAGGCTTTATATGAGAGACTCTTCGGCTGGATTGTAAACCGTATCAACAGCATCATTGAAGTAAAAGACTACAACCCAGTGCTTCATGGGAAAAACACAGTCATTGGCGTGCTGGATATCTACGGCTTTGAGATCTTTGACAACAACAGGTTGGTGTTGTCTTGTAATATGAAAGAAGGGGTATACTGAATAAGACAACCAACAAGCACAGATTTGAAAAACAAGTGCAGTATTCTACCAGTGAGTGCAGTCGATGAATACACGTAATGTGATTTATTGAAACAAGAACAAAGGGGCTGGTGAGATAAACAGGATATCTGGATGATTTGTGACACATTTCTCAAAATAAGTAGAAAAACACATATTTGATATGTGGCTTTTGGGATTAGTATTGTGATGTCAGGGGTGTTTGTAGAGTTGTTGTTGATGCTCATGTTTCTGTTCCTCTGTTGCCGGACAGTTTTGAGCAGTTCTGCATCAACTACTGCAACGAGAAGCTGCAGCAGCTCTTCATCGAGCTGATCCTCAGACAGGAGCAGGGAGAATACCAGAGAGAGGGCATCACCTGGCAACATGTGAGACACACACACACACACACACACACACACACCCCCCCCCCCCCCTCACCTTACAGCACTTGCAGCCTAAGTGAGCCACATGAATAGTTTCGCTCTTGCTTAACAATCCTACTGCTCATTCACAGATTGATTACTTCAACAACCAGATCATTGTGGATCTGGTGGAGCAGCCCCACAAAGGCATCATCTCCATTCTGGACGAAGCGTGCCTCACTGTTGGTAAAGTCACCGACACGGTCTGCCTGGAGAGCATGGACACCAAGCTGGCCCAGCACCCCCACTACACCTCCCGCAAGGTGAGACGCATCACAACACCATGAGTCCGGATATACCTCTGCATCTCGTATCGATATTCAGAAGAGCTTTTTAGAAATACATTCTCTACCTCCATTATTAGATGCATGACACTGAAACGATGGGATTTCTGAGTGGTTGTAACTTTACTTAGCAGGAAGTTGAGATATATTGCTGACTCAAATGGAGGAAATCAAGAGGCTTTGAAGATAGATGTGCCAAAGAGAAACATTGAAGTCGTATTTCAGTATTTTTTCTCCAAGAATGAACGTGTGTTTTTGTTTAATTTGTATGTTAAAGTTAACAGAGAAAACACAAACAGCATTTAAATGTACTATAATGCAGCTGCAATGTTGTGTTGCAGTCAGTAGAGGGCAGAGTTTCTTTGTTTCTTTGCATTACGAGAGATCATAAGAAGTTATTCCAACAGCAGGGGCACTACAGCTGTCATTCCCTCCTCTGAAAGCTGTACACTGTGAATGTTTGTAATATTGTATATATTATTTACAGTGTCCCCTTCTCATTTCCAGCTCAGCCCTACTGACAAGACCATGGACTTCCAGAAACAGTTCCGTATTCGCCACTATGCAGGAGATGTCACGTGAGTCTGTCACATGTTCACATTGGTCTGCTTCGGCCTCGGGCCAGACTGGCTGGAAGAGTGACGGGGTGTTTTTCAGAGTTCACAAGTATAAGCTAAACTATCCTATTAGAGGTCAGTTTGCGACACTGGCAGCTGTGGGGGAATTCAGAGGGTCATGGAGTGGAGGTGTTGGCGCTAGACTGAAAGTGACAGCTTTACTGATCAGAAGTTATTGTAAATTCCCATGTTAACAACACATATAAAAATAGAGCTCCTCAGTGAGGTTCATGACATGAAAAAATGGGTTATGATTATTAGCCATCATTTCAAAACAGGGCTGGATGATATGGAGAAAATCAATATCACAATATGTTTGATGAAAACCTCACTCTCATTATCAATATTGTTGTGTTGACTATTTGTGCTTTTTTTTGAAAAATAATCATCTGTAATTTGGATATAATGGAACAGCTAGAAAATGTTGGTTAATTCACAGAAGTGCATAATTTGAATGAAAAGCAGCCTATAAAACCTAGAAGAATACACTTCTTATGTCATGTTAGGATATAATGATACTAAAAACCTCAGCAGTATCCACTCCTATATCACAATATCCATATGATATCAATACATTGCCTAGCCCTACGATGAGAGAAGGACATGATGGTTCATGCTCCCGTTGAAGCCACAAGTTTGTATGGGATCAACTTTGTTTAAGAAAAATAGTCTTGTAAGTTTGCCTTATACCTTAAAAGCCAACGTTATCACCTATCAGTATAAGTTTAGGATGTCATCCGGTTGTATAGGTGCTTATTTAAGGCATTATACTGTATATCAGATACCTGTAGATCAGCTGTTTATTTCACATGAGTTCCAGTGTGGCAGCTTGTCACGGCTCCCCCTGGTGGATCCATGATCCATTGCAGCTGGTTTCATTATAATTAAATGTATTTATCAAGGGGGCGTTTCAAGTCCTGCGGGGGGGGTTTTCCTTTTCAGCAGGGGCCCACCCCGTGCCGATCACGGACCCGCACAGGTAGGCGTCTGAAATGAAGCGCTACATCTGTATGTACTGTACAATCCACCCATGTAAAAACACATTTAAAAACAGTTACCCGCATACATTCAGTGCCTCCACTGACCTGCACAGCCAGCACACAGATACAAATGTATTCATGATCAACACACATGGCATTATAGAGGCGTGATGCTCTCATGTGTGTTCACTGCACACTATCAGTGGTCACATCTACTTAGAACATGCCGTATGGCGTGGTGGAGGAATGAGTTCTTAAACCCAGTATTGAGTTAGCATTTTACCACTTGTGGTGTTTTGGTTAGATGCCCGAAAGAAAAAACTGTGGTTAACACAAGCTGGAGAGATTTTCATAAATGACATCAGTAAATAGGGATGCACGATAATTATCGGCCCGATAATTATCGGTCCGATATTAGGAATTATGACGTCATCCCGATAAACCCGATACCAGTATTAATAGCCCCGATAATATACAATATATTTTTTGGGTAAAAAAAAAGAAAAAATACTGCGGTGTGGGTGGATTGGGATGAGGGGCGCTTGTTTTTCACTCGGCTCCTCCCGTTTTGCCAGTACTGTGGTATTAGTGGTTTAGGAAGAGGGGAGTTTTTCACAAATCCAGCGCTCCCTAATACTTCGAACCTGATCAGTCACCTGAAACATCGCCATCGCTACGATGGTGTGTTAAAAGCGTACGAAGACAATAATACAATACAAAGTGTGTGTGTGTCTGCGCGCGCGTTGGAGCTATGTGCAACTCAAGGCATATGCTCGAACCGGAGCTGCCTGGACGCTGCAATCATGTTGCTGAGTGTGCTGACTTTTCGTACAATGTCCCGCTGTCTGCTTCCTGCATAAAGTCAAGTGCTCGGCGCAGTTGTGGCGAAATGTCGCTCCTCTGTTTTCATTTAAACAGCTCCTTATATCCGTTAGCGCAGCTAGCTAGCACCAGATGCTAACAACAACAATGCACGTAAGGTCTCTCTCTCGCTCGCTCGGGCCACACATACACACACCCTCCCGGTCCTCCCGATGGCCAGTCGGTGCCTGCCGGTGAGTGTGGAAGTGTGGTCTGCCACAAGCGGGCGGCAGGAGAGGGGCTGACAGCATCAGCTTAGATGGTATTTTAAACTCGATGCGCTCTGAAACTACGGGGCGGCCAAGGAAAAAAAATACACAAAAATACACACAATACAAATAATTAGTGGCGTAATTTTTTTTTTTATTATCGGTTATCGGTATCGGTCTTGAGAAGCAGGAAGTTATCGGTATCGGTATCGGTTTCAAAAAACCAATATCGTGCATCCCTAGTAAATACCCCAATGGTGAATGTCCATAGCTTCTGTGTGTCATCGAAACAGTGGAGGCAAAAAGAGACTACTACCCTCGCCCTGAAGTCAATTGTTTTTTTTAAAGAGTTTTTGGTTAGATAAGGTTAAGCTTAGGACACTTTGAGTTTTTAGGTGTTTAAAAAATGGCAGTTGCTAACAAGTGGCTAATGAGACTACTAAACATGGTCACACTGGATGCCTTTAGCATAGCAGTTGTGATGTGCGACTTTGATGTAGTTCCTTTATAGCCTAATGTAAGCTTTTTACTTTTGGTGATGGTGTTAATATGTGGAGATTATCCTTGCTCTGCTAACATCCAGGGCTACAATAATACGTTATCACTGCACCACTCATTCTTTGTTTTCATTATTCTCTTTATTCTATGGCTGGTGACACTTTGACGGATATCCTACGTCTTCTGACACATCTTCTTGTTAACAGAAAGGTCTGATCCAAGCTATGATGCAAATGTCAGATCGAATGAAAGATAATTTGCTGATATTCCCAACCACACCAGAAGCATGTGTATATGTCAGATTAGACATACAAATTCCATCCATCCATCCATCCATCCATCTTCTCCCGCTTATCCGTGGTCGGGTCGCGGGGGTAGCAGTTCCAGCAGAGAGCCCCAAACTTTCCTTTCCCTGGCGACATCAACCAGCTCTGACTGGGGGATCCCAAGGTGCTCCCAGGCCAGCGAAGAGATATAATCCCTCCACCTGGTCCTAGGTCTACCCCTTGGTCTCTTCCCAGCTGGACGTGCCTGGAACACCTCCCTAGGGAGGCACCCAGGTGGCATCCTAACTAGGTGCCCGAACCACCTCAACTGGCTCCTTTCGACGCGAAGGAGGAGCGGCTCAACTCCGAGTCCCTCCCTGATGACCGAACTTCTCACCTTATCCCTAAGGGAGACACCAGCCACCCGGCGGAGGAAACCCATCTCGGCCGCTTGTATCCGCAATCTCGTTCTTTCGGCCATGACCCATCCTTCATGACCATAGGTGAGGGTAGGAACGAAAATGGCCCGGTAGACAGAGAGCTTTGCCTTCTGGCTCAGCTCCCTTTTCGTCACAACGGTGCGGTAAAGCGACTGCAGTACCGCTCCCGCTGCTCCGATTCTCCGGCCCATCTCACGCTCCATTGTTCCCTCACTCGAGAACAAGGCCCCGAGATACTTGAACTCCTTCACTTGGGGGAAGGACTCATTCCCTACTTGGAGTGGACAGTCCATCGGTTTCCTGCTGAGAACCATGGCCTCAGATTTGGAGGTGCTGATCCTCATCCCAGCCGCTTCACACTCGGTTGCGAAATTCTAATTTCAAGCATTTGAATTGATAAAGATCCTCTCTGTGAATGTCTTTGCCTCTGTGAGATTTGGTAGGGGATTTGAAAAAAGACAGAGCCACTTCGACAGAATTCATGGGCTCGATTATATCTTGAAGGAAATGAATTCAGTATATGCATTTAAAGGCTTTGAGAGGTGCAGCAGTAATCGAGGAGTAGGGTTTGTGACTCGGGGAAATCCAGGCTAACACCACATCGTACACACGAAACACAGCGACTTCATCCAAGCTCAACACGACTTTCACAGGCAATTACTGCACTGTCCTCCATAGCTGCGCCTTGTCAAAGTTCAGTAGTATTCAGATCCTTTGCATGTAGGTATATGTATATTAAAACAACTGGATCTATGTTATACATTACAATGAATTCAGTGCTTACATTATACCAAAAAAAAAGTGTTTTATTTAGTAGCTTGTAATTTATCTCCCCTTTGAACATGTGTTTGTCATACATTTAGTTTTTTATCCAGCTTCAAGCCCCTTTTTTCCCAATACACCTTCTTTTTTTTCTATTTTAGACCTTTTTACCTTGACATTAGCCACTTGATCAGCTTGGGAGAAAATGTGATTTGATATTTGGTGTGGAGGTGTGAATCGCCTTGTTTTGAAGGAAAGTAGACCTCTGCAGATAATTACGCTTCCAGTACAAAACCCCCCGAATGAGGAACAAAACATCCTGACAAGTGGAATCTGACCACAATGAGGGTTAGGTTGGGAAGTGGTGTAATGTAGCAAAGTACTTTGACTCAAGAACTGTATTAAATACAAATTGAGGTACTTGTATTTGTACCTGAGTCTTTTCATGCTACTTTCGACCTCTACTTCACTCCAACTCAAAGGAAAGTATTGTGCTTCAGTACATTTATCTCACAGCTTACATTTTTTTTTACAAACCAAACAATCCACGATTAGTTATTAGGTCATAATGATCAACACCTCACCAGATACAGTCCATCCTATTTTAACACTAATGCACAAATAATACACATCTAATAAAGTAATAATATAACAGTAAAAGGGGTCATTTGTTCATTGAGTACTTTTTCTTTTAAGACAACAATCTCGATTGTACTTTCATATCCGATATAAATTACCACATATTTTCATAGTTTTCAATAAGTACTTTTACTGAAGTGAAGCATCTGGATACTCCACCACTGTTTTGGGTCATTAACCCCTTACAATGCATCATATTTTAAAAGCTCCTCATGTGTTTTTATTTAAAAATATATACGTAAGAATGCTTAAACCTTGATTCAGTGATGTTTATTTAATGTTTTAGAAAACACATAAGTACAGCCCAGTACTAGCAGTGGTTACGCTGCGTCAGAGTGTGTCAGACCTGCTGACAGATGGCGGCTCCCGTCCCCCTGCCTCCCGTCCCCCTGCCTCACGTCCCCCTGCCTCACGTCCCCCTGCCTCACGTCTCCCCACGTACGTCGCTTCCTGGTGGCTCCGGCCCCCCGCCACCCCCTGTCTCATGCCCCCGCATCCGAGTCCACTCTGGTTAAATAAACGCTCGTCCTTCAGGCCCCACCCTCCACTCTCACAGCACCACTATCCCCAGCTTTGACCTACTTCGCTCCCTCCCTCCTCCTTCCCTTCTCCACTTTGTTCCCTCCTGCCTCTGTACTGCAACCCTCACCTGACTCTCTTTGTCGTCCACATTTTAAATCCCTGCAGTATTCCAGCCTGCACATGCAGCACTTTCATCAGCCATACCATATACCACATTCCCTCACTGCACGACTCGGAGCAACCTCACATCTCCGTTGCCTGGATCTCTCTGTGACTACGAGGTGAACTATCATGTTCTAATCTCTCCATTTTAGATTAGGATCATTTAAGTATTCTGTTTGGAAAGCATCACTTGTTCAGTTAAGACGGAAGGATCTGTCTGTAATATACAGGTCTCATGAGCGCTCTTTGGATACTGCGCAGTCAGAGTATACAGTATGTCTTGTGAGGTTTCCCCTGCAGTCTGCAACACACTGTTTGAAATGGAACAAAGGAGGGAACACCCCCGCTTTCTAAAAACAAAGCACGGTTTGACAACATGGATTTGAAAAGGAAGGAAATGTCAGTTATGTAAAGTCTGTAGCCGCAGGTCATGGGTGTGTTTTACGTTAATCCGAGCACGCACGGGTGCACGGGTGCCGGACTATTGGAGGAATATTCATTTGTATTAACCGTGTGCACAGCTTATAGGAATGTATTCCCAGAAAAAGGGATATTGCATGCATGTGCAGCTCTCTTCACCCTCACAGTCCTCTCCTTCCAACAGCCCTTGACCTTCATACATTAATATACTTTCCTACATCATGCTCCTGTCTCTGGAGAGCAGCTGCCTTCATCTGTCCTCTCCCGTCCTGTCCTCTCCCGTCCTGTCCTCTCCTTTCCTTTCCTGTCCTCTCCCGTCCTGTCCTGTCCCGTCCTGTCCTCTCCCGTCCTGTCCTCTCCTGTCCTATCCTCTCCTGTCCTGTCCTCTCCCGTCCTGTCCTCTCCCGTCCTGTCCTTTCCCGTCCTGTCCTCTCCCGTCCTGTCCTCTCCTTTCCTTTCCTGTCCTCTCCCGTCCTGTCCTGTCCCGTCCTGTCCTCTCCCGTCCTGTCCTCTCCTGTCCTATCCTGTCCTCTCCCGTCCTGTCCTCTCCCGTCCTGTCCTCTCCTTTCCTTTCCTGTCCTCTCCCGTCCTGTCCTGTCCCGTCCTGTCCTCTCCCGTCCTGTCCTCTCCTGTCCTCTCCCGTCCTGTCCTCTCCTTTCCTTTCCTGTCCTCTCCCGTCCTGTCCTGTCCCGTCCTGTCCTCTCCCGTCCTGTCCTCTCCCGTCCTGTCCTTGTAAATGTGCGCTGTGGCTTGTTTTTCTGTTGTTCTGACTCCTCTCTCTCCTCCTTTCACACTCTGTCTCTCTGCGGCGAGCTTCCCGGGACTTGGTCAGGTGGTGTGGCCGCCCGTGAACCCAGGGAACACATCTGTTACAGCCAGGACCTCGCTTCTCTGCCTCCAGATGTGAGAGTCTAGGACACAGTCACTGTCAGGGCCATGCAGGACACATGTGACATGCTGTGTGTCTGTTTGTTTAGAGCAGTGCTTCTCAAAGTGTGGTCCGCGGACCACTGGTGGTCCGTGAGCGCCCCCTAGTGGTCCGTGAGTATATTGGTAACATTTCATATTTGAAATAAATACATATATTTAAGTTTTCCGCACCCTCGCGGGAATATCTCCGCAATGGAGCGAGGTTAAGTTTCACTTTCGATTGCATGAAATAGCCCAGCGCAACACCTTCATCACACATGTTGCCACTTGTTTGTACCATCTTCAGGCGATTTGTAATCTGTTCTCGAAAAACAATGTGTTTTTTTATATTTGTGGAGTTAGGTGGTCCGCGAGTGTTTTTTTATTGGTTAAGTGGTCCTTGGTATGAACAAGTTTGAGAACCACTGGTTTAGAGGGAGGGATGCTGAGACAAACAAGTGTGTGAACTACTGCAGTCAGTACAGTACTCAAGTAGTTGACCTGGGGCAGAGCAGTGGAGACTGTGGAAGAGCCAACAGATTGCAGTTCATCAAAAGGCATTACATTTGGCTACGAACGATCCTGTACTTATTCTTAATTCTAACAGGAACTTTATTCGTTATGGTATTTGTTTGCTTATCATTATGAAGTAAATGTTGATTGCACCATGTCATTGCTATAGAATAATGACACCAACTGGGTTTGAATTGGATCCCTACACACCTCGCTTTCACTTTGCCATTCTTTCCGCCACGGGGTATCTCCGGGAAAACAACTTGTTTTAAAGCCGTGGACAACAAAATGCAGTGTGTCCTGTGCAGCGTTGCCAACTCTTTTCTATCATCACTCCCACACTCTGCGTATTGGCAACGTCATCGCAAGTTTATTTGCATAAAGCTTAATGGTGGTGTTGTTGCAGCAGCGAGGGAGGGAGGGAGCGACTGCCAAGAGGAGAGCAAGAGACCCTGTGCAGAAGAGCCATAACTGCAAATACTCTGAGAAGCACTGGGAATTAATTAAAGTACTATATATTGAAATCAATGTCTTGTGTTTTTACTGATGGTCTGAATAATGGGCTAGTTTTATTATTAGATCTTTATTAGGGGTTGTCCCGTCCCTGTAGTGTGTTATATAGGTTTTAGTGCATGTAAATGGTCTGCAAAGGCTACAATCACTGTGTTCCCTCCAGAGGGAGTTTCTCTCCCCCCCCCCCCTCTGCCTGAATCGCCACCATTGGATTCCTAGTTCGCTTCGGTAACGTAGCGACATCACTATGTATCACTCTGGCTTCTATTGGCTAGCGCTCCAACATATTGTATGTGATAGGCTAAGTGGCGGCACATCTCTCAGCGGTTGACCACTCACAACAGAGCATGCCATCTACCCAATCAGAGCAGACTGGGCTCTGGTTTCAGACAGAGGGTGAAAAGAGGAGCTGCACCACATGCAGTATGAGAAAAATAAAGATCTTTTTGAACATTAAAGCATGGAGACACGTCCCAGTAGAGACACGACATACTGATATACACCTGAACATGAAGAAAATAGGGCCCCTTTTTTAAAATAAAAGTCCCCCCCAAAAAATACATTTGTGTAGCAGAACTTGTTTTCTTCTCGATTTAACATCGAAGATGTGTTATCACTCTGGTGCCAAGTCCTTCAAAAGACCTTTCATTCGATAGAATAAAGAAGGCCTGGGAACCCTGGATAAGTACAATTAGATTCTATAACTTCAGGACTAAATAGGATTTTGAATACAGGATGCAACTTTAGAAAATCATCCACACTGTAGGTTGTTACATTGTGAGCAACCGATGAGAGGGTACACGTTTATTTGAGGCAACACTACAGCAGCCTTTTACCCCGAGGCTGAACGGCTTGTATAACTGTTACAGTGCGCCAGTGACCCCCTGCCGAGGCCTCACTAAAACCAACTGAGCAGTTAAAAGAAAAGACACACAGATTAGTTCGTAGTTAGTTCCTCTAAAACGTGAGCCGTGGGGGAAATGTGACCGTGTTCCTAATTTGTAAATCGTCTAAGCGGCACGAGTGTTGCTATAATCCTCCAGCCTGAGGACGTGGAATCGTTTGTAGCGGAGAGTCTTTTAACGGGTACTGAAAATGACCCTTGCTTACACTTTGCTGGTTTCTGTCTGATATGCTTTCAAATGTAACATCTTATTCTGACCGCTTCACTTCAAGAGCGTTTTCCGTGATGCTCCCCTCTTCCTTTTGTAACTCTCACATTCTCCCCCTATATCTAGATATTCCGTCGAGGGCTTTTTGGACAAAAACAAGGACCTGCTTTTCCAGGATTTCAAGCGCCTCATGTACAACAGGTGCCAACCATCACGATGCTCTTGACCGTTCAGTTAACTGGTGTGTCACGAGTTTCTTGCCATCACTACTCTGCTACAAAGTTAATGACGTCCTATCTTCGTTTTTTGCCCCATTGTTTTTGCCCCCCTTCCTCTGTCTGTCGTAGTGCCAACCCAGTCATGAAGGAGATGTGGCCAGATGGTCAGCTGAGCATCACAGAGGTCACAAAGCGACCTCTGACCGCAGCCACACTCTTCAAGAACTCCATTGTGGCCTTGGTGGATAAACTGGGCTGCAAGGTCAGTGATTTCAGCTTAAGATTGACTTTCTGTTCCCTTCCGTCTCACCCTCAAGGGAAGCCGTGGTTGGTTTGCCGTATTTAGACTGATTGAAGATACCTAATTCTGACCAAGAAGAGCCGAGTGTCTCTATAAGACAGCAGTAAATATGGAATCTGTGAAGTTGAGAAAAAAGCTTTAAAGTTTTCAGGCTAGCAGAGAAACTGCTTTAGATAACGTTTGTAATGCCACCATGTTGTGCCCTTTTAGACTAGTTTATTTTGTACATGGCCGACATAATAAATATCTGATATCATAATGTATTTAAAAAAAAAAAAATCTGCTTTGTTTAAACTATTTAGAGTCTATCTCTTTTAATCAGTGACTCTTGTCTGTTTATGATTATGTTTATTGAAATCCAAGTAATACAAAAACATTTGTAATACATTTAAATGACAGTATTGCTAGGCTAGTTAGCTTGGCAACCATTTTTTTCTCCGTCCACTCATGCCTGATTTACTAATGCAAAATAATTTATGTAAATGAACTGCCAAGATTCAAATTAATCATTTGAAGATACAGACAACTGACGGTACATTTAGTTGTAGCTTTAGCTATGCCTGTCTCACCAGCTAGCTAACATTTAATGAAGTTATTCAACTTTAGCAGAAGTTTTCGTTATTTTTTTCTCTTTCATGACTGCTTCATAAAGTTCTGTTGATTCATAAAATCAACATTTTTTTTACATTGTTGTATTTGAGCTTTTCTAACTTTAAGCTAACACCGCTATTTCATCAGCTAGCTAACATTTGATATAGTTGTCATGTTGAGTTGTTTATTAGGCTACACTCCCAGTTACTGTGGTTTGACTTATATCCAGCTTTGTTTTGTAGCAACTGCACGTTTTGTTGTTTGACCTGGTGGAAACATGTGGTAGTTGCTGGGGCTGAGGAGTGAAGAAGATGTGTAAGACCCAAAACTGCAGTTATTCGATAGGCCACTTGAGGCTTGCTCCAAAAGGCAGATGATGTCTCTAAAGCCCAAGGTAAAAGGCCCACCCTTACAGCGGAAAGACACTTTTCTGGAGATGACCGGAAGCTGCATTTTGAGCTCCTTGAGTCACCACGCCTCTTCAGAAACCAATCGGTGACTTCACGGAGACTTTGCCCAATTGTATACATTCTCTGGGTGAAACAGAGCTTCAAAAGTCAGAACCAAATCTCAGACAATTGTCTTCTTGATAGGCTCTGTAGGTTTGATGTTGTGACATCTTGTTGTGATATGTGGACTTGTTAGTGTTGAGCGGAGATCTCCTCCCTAGTTTACACTGCTGTCATCTTCAGGAAGATGCTCTGCACCAGTCTCCCTGTTCTGCTCTCTCAAGCCTGTGTGAGTCATACGCTATTCTGAGGCTGCCAATGTGCGATGTCTCTTCTGGGAGGACGGCCTGTCACTGTGAATGACAAAAAGGAAGCGAGAGGCAGTATGCAGCCGTCCGGCAGGAACATGTATACAGAGAGCGTGCTGTTTTTGGTGTCAGGGAGTAACAGTGTTGTAGGGCATTTGTCCTCATCCTGTCAGGCTGCCTGTGGAGCTGACATGTTGGTGAGGGGGAGCTGGTGCTGCTTCACAACATGTGCTGCTCACCTCACCTGGCCTCATCTCCCCGACTGAAGTCTGACATTTGCTGCTGTTATTTTGGGGCGGCCTGCTGTCAGGATGCTGTGACGTCTCGTCTCGGCGTGGCAGAGGTCAGAAGGAAACTCCCCTGGCGACCTTCAGGTCATGATGAAAGAGCGGATGTTTTCCTCATCTGCCAAACTGAAGCACCTGTGCCCATTCTGCCCACCTCATCTGCTCCCATTAACTGAGTCCGCTCCTCAATCTCAAGTTGAAACTGGGGGCAGCAGGCGCATGCATCTTTGTCATGAGGGGAGCAGAAAGTGGTCACTTTATCCCAACGTCTTTCATCGACCTTGACACACAGGCCCTTTCCCCAAAAGATCATTTGGCATTGCCATCTATTTTCCATGTGTACAGACGTAATGTAGAAGACACAAGAATTAAAAAATAATAATACAAATTAAACGAAAAATAATCTAATAAAATATGAATATATATTTTTGGAAAATACATACACAAACAAATTAAAATAACAACCAAACGGATTGCTTTAGAATGCAGGGGAGTTTGACAGTATTACAGTATATCTTTCTGTCATGTGATGATGTGATGACTTGGTGATAAGCTGGTGAGTTTTACAGTGAGTAATACCAGGCAGTTTATGGTGCTCTCCTCAGTGCTGCAGCAACACAACACGGGATCAAAGCTGAGCACTGACCTCCATCTCTTCTGTCTGGCCCTCCAGGAGCCCTACTATGTGCGGTGCATCAAGCCCAACGAGATGAAGTCTCAGGTGCTGTTTGACGACGCTCGCTGCCAGCACCAGGTGGCCTACCTGGGCCTGATGGAGAATGTGATGGTGCGCAGAGCGGGCTTCGCCTACAGGCAGCATTACGCGCGCGTCCTGCAGCGGTCAGTGAGGCTCTTTCCTCCATAAAGATACAGTCCTGTGCTTTCTGTGTTACTACAGCAGCTCAGTGTAACCCCAGGGATGGTACACAAACTATCCAGCACTGCTAGTTGTTACTATGATGGAATTTGACTTAAAAGTGTTTTGTACCACATGCATATTGTCGATTTGGTCTTTGAGTAATTGTATCAAACTTTGCAAATCTCCATACCAGAAATTGTAAAACTGTTTCTAACAGCTTAGAAGCTTAGAAGTTAACATGTATATTAACAAGTGAGCCTTTAACAACTAAGACTTTTACAGATCATTAAAAACCTTTCAGTTACAGTAACAATAGTTCTACTTTCATATTTACAGATCAACACTGTGGTCATCGTACTGTAAGCCCTAATTTTCCTCTTTCTCTTTTAGGTATAAAATGACATGCGAGTACACCTGGCCGAACCACCTGATGGCGTCGGACAGAGAGGCGGTGGAGGCCATCGTCACCCAGCACGGTTTCCAGGACGACGTGGCGTACGGACACACCAAGCTGTTTGTGCGCTCGCCTCGCTCTCTCTACACTCTGGAGCAGGAGAGAGCCGCCCTCATCCCCATCCTGGTGCTTTTCCTGCAGAAGGTCGGCCATTTTAGTTTTGTATACATTTGATATTATATTTAGATTTTATTTCATACATTTTATATTTAAAAAGATATATACAGCAAATATACTTCTATATTAGTTGTGTATTTGCCAAAAAGAAGTAGGAAAAACTTCTATCAATGTGTCTTGTATTTGATAAACTAAAACAAACCTACTATGCATGCTAACTTAGACTCTTTATTGTTGACGGATAGCTCACCACTTGCTAAATGACAATAAAAAAAAAGATTTTATTTATTATTTTTCATTATTTTCATTTTCCTTTTATAATGATACCATACATTTGAACCTTTCTTCGCACTTCCATTCCATTTTGAATGAGTCATTTAAAGCTGCTACTTTAAATGCCTTACATTTCATTTCCTCGCTATACTTTTATCCATACATGCACTTCTTTGACCATAAAAGACTGATATCATGCATTAGCTCTCCTCTTTTTCCATCCTTGAAAATACAAATTCATTATAAATGATGCTTACTATCTCTTTGATATAAGATATTTGAGAAATAATCGTTTTTTCTCTCTGTACATGCTATGAGGTCAGTCCAATTATTTTTGTATGTTAGCATCAGCGATGCTTTTAGTATATTCTTCCTCAGCCTCAAAACAAATGGTGATGTCGTCCCTCTACATTATGCATTCATTAGAATGGACGAACCTGACATTCCTATTACTGACAGAGCACCACTGTAAAGCCACAAGCGGCTCATCATGTGACCGAGTTCTCTTCTTTACTTTCAAACTGTGTCTCAAAGCCTCATAATATGTGGCTTCTGGTTATGCTTGACTGAAATTCCAGCTCCAATTCAAATTTCCTGTAGCAATAATTATGCTAATTAATGAGATCCAGTTACATTATAGTCAATTAGTTCACTTGCTCAATGAAACTCCCTCTCCTTTCTCTTTCATGTGACCTACTTTGATGTCTTTTCAGAGAAGTGTGGCTCTAACTGGAGCAAGAGCTCAGTGGGACTCCCTCGCCTCTCCTCTCCTGATTCTGTCATGAATACATGTTTCTAAATCTCTAAAAGGTGTGGCGAGGGGCTCTGGCTCGTAGGAGGTGCCGGCGAATGAGGGCTATCTACGCCATCATGGGCTGCTTTAAGCGCTACAAGGTGAAGGCCCACTTCCGGGAGGTGGAGAGGAGGTTCACCAACGTGCGCACCATGGCCGACTACGGGAGGAGCGTGGAGTGGCCGACCCCGCCCGCAGCGCTGTCCCAGTTCCACAACAACACCGTCATGCTGCACCACAGGTCAGATCACGCTCGATACAGCTCACACAGCATCGCAATCAGGAGGGACTTCCTTTAAGAGTGACAATTAGTGTATAGACATGTTGCACATTAGAATCAAGTGTGAGAGTCTTTGGAGATTACAGTCCGTCGCTGATAATGAACTAATCATTACGGGGTAGAGATGCCTTGAGAGAGACAGGATGGAGTCGAGACACCGGTGGAGACAAACCCTGAAAACACTTTTTATCATCTAGATCAAATATACAAAATGCAACTTGTTCATTAGTAAACCCAAGAGGTGCTGGAAGGCAGGGTTTTTAAACTTGTAAACCAATCATTTAACCAGGGCTGAACTCCATCTTTATGTTGCTCACCTATTCTTCTGCTGATTATTTTCAAGATGAATAATTTGGTCAATGAAATTGAAAGTTCCAAGGTAACGTCTTGACATTTCTTATTTTCTCAGCCAAAACCTAAATGTTTCCACTTGTATATGATAAAACAGGACATCTCAATACTTGGTAAGGCAAGGCAAGTTGACTTATATAGCACTTTCAACACAAGGCAATTCAAAGTGCTTTACAAAAAATGAAAGACATTAAGCATTAAAAAGCTAATAAAATAAACATTAAAAGGAAAAATACATGGATAAAAGTTACAGTGCAGTTTAAGATATGAATAGTTCAATTAAAAGCAGCGACAAAAAAAAAGAAAAAAAAAAAAGACTGAAATAACTATTCAGCTATCATTTCTATACTGATTTCGCACGTTAGTTCTTTTCTGTCCAAACAGCTTCTGTAGCCTACTCATATCTACACAGTTTATACTCATAAATACTGTTCATACTGTATCTGTTATATCTATATACTTATATTATACTATACTTAACACTGTAGTTTACTGTTTCTTTTGCACATTTTGTTTGGATGCTAATTGCCTTTGGTTGTCTCAGTACTTGTACTCTGTGCAATGACAATAACGTTGAATCTAATTTAAACCAAAACGAAATGGGCCTAGTCTTCCAATGGTTGCAGAATAACTTGAGTGAGTCCCACGGTCTAATCTCGAAGCTTTCCCTCCTACTGTACGGTCCTCAGTTGCACCTTTGATGTGCATTCCACCCAGCTGACCCTCTGTGTTGTTGCCACCCCATGTTGTCAGGTGGTGGGCGAGGCAGATCGTGAAGAACATCCCCCCGTCTGACATGCTGGAGGTCCGGGCCAAAGTGGCAGCTCTGACTGCACTGAGCGGAGAGAGGAAGGACTGGGGGGTCAGCAGAGCCTGGGAGAGGGACTACCTGGCCAACGTAAGGAACACACGCGATCAGTCGGGGTACTCTTAGGGTCAATGGTCTGCAACACATCATGTTAAGATAGCTCATGAGGTCCCTGATTACTCTTTATTTACATACGGAATCATTCTAGTTAAGCAACCTCTGAAAGACATGTGTTCTTATTTTAGATATATAATTATATTTAATCAACTAATTCAATACTAACAAACTATTTATACACACAAGGTCCAAGAAAAACAAAGTACATTGAAGTGAAATAGCCGTCCTGTGAGTTATCCAATCACAGCGCATCACCCCGGTGAGTGACCTCAAGTATCACAGGGAGATAAACAAGCTCTAAACTTCACGTATGAAGGTAGAAATCAAATCAGTCGAAAAGTCACCTTCAGTGGAACAAAAACAACATGCAAAAAATGAAAAGAAAACATTATTTTCATAGAAGTACATATTTTATTTTATGTTTTGCCCTATCAAAAATATTTATAAGAGGTCGTAGACTGCAACAGTTACTTTTACATTTAACTAACAGTTAAACTACAGTTCTCCAATGTTGTCCTCTTTGTTTCAGCTCATAGTACAGATAGTGTAACATAAGAAGAAGTAATGCAACAGCTGTGTAGATAACTTAAATCCACTTTAAAACAATGTAAACAAAGGTTAAGAAACATTAAGTACAACGATGTGGTGCTTTCAATTGAATCCCATGATCAGTGAGCGGAGCCTCTCCAGGCGTCATCACGTGAGCTACGAAAGGGTCGGGGGTTATAATCTCATCATCATATCACCACATATTGTCACATGACCACAGCGTCATACTGAAGTCATTTGATGGCACGTGAGCAAATTCTAATTGATAAAGAAGGCCGTGGATATCGTTACATCTTCAGAAATAGATATAAAAAGTGAATCTTAAGTGGCTTACATCACACAAAGCAGTCAGAATCAGGTTTATTGCCAAGAAGGTATACAGATGCAGTGTTTCCCACAGATCTGAAATATACCCTGTGCCCTCTTCGAATTTTCATCCTTTCGACACCATCGTGGCAAAAATGTACACGCTCCAAAAAACTGCAATTAAATCAACATACATCAATATTTGTTTTTTTGTTCATGAATCACTTAAAGTGGACCTATCATGCTATATCTGAAACATATATTGTAGGGCCATACGTATATAAAACATGTCTGTGAAGTCTTTTTTTCAAAATACCAAACAGATCATGTATTTTAGCCTCATTTCGCTCTATTTGCTCTATTCCAGCCCTGTTTTTGCAAGGGCTGATTCTGTGGCAAATGAGCTGCAGCTGACCACGCCCCCCTGCAAAGGAGGGGGGCGAGGCACGAGTGTCATGTTACCATGCTGTTACCATGCTGTTACCATGCTGTTACCATGCTGTTACCATGCCACGCAACCTCTCATTCCCCTGATAGGTGGAGAGTTGCCCATATATGCGGAGCACCCCGTTTCTGACGTCAGAACAATTTCAAATCTGTATCAGATCCGTTGCAGCCCCGTTTTTAGAGATTTGGGTACGGAGGAAAAGAGAGAGGGTTGTGTTTTCTGACACTTGGTGAGTTCCCTGACACACCGGGGACACATGTTCATGTATACTGTAAAAGACGTACAAAAGTGCATTTTGCATGATAGGTCCCCTTTAAACAACTTCTCACGTGCTCACAACCAAACATTCAATCATTTTCAGGATTTTATCCCTTTTAAATGCCTGTTAAATTATTTGCATTATTTATTACAAAAATGTAATGGGGCTTTGGTGGTTATTTAGAGTCTTGGATATGTCAAAGATTAACAAAAAATTTGATTTGATTGCATAATTATTTTTTATGTAGTGTCAGATACTACCTCTGGACACCTTCGTGGCCAAAAATGCCTCATTGACTTCCATTCAAATTGTGTTGATCTCACTGCCATTGCAGTATAAAACCATGCATTTTGTAATGTCAGCATTTCATTTAGAAGAAAAGTAGTGATATTTGATATTTCTACTCTATTCCAACAGATTACACCATTTTCCCACTGGAGGCCGATGCATGACATTATTACATTTTTGCCAGTTATATTATGGAGCCGTGTGACTACCAGGGGGCCCCGAGAGTGGTGTGTGTGTGTGTGTGTGTGTGTGTGTGTGTGTGTGTGTGTGTGTGTGTGTGTGTGTGTGTGTGTGTGTGTGTGTGTGTGTGTGTGTGTGTGTGTGTGTGTGTGTGTGTGTGTGTGTGTGTGTGTGTGTGTGTGTGTGTGTGTGTGTGTGTGTGTGTGTGTGTGTGTGTGTGTGTGTGTGTGTGTGTGTGTGTGTGTGTGTGTGTGTGTGTGTGTGTGTGTGTGTGTGTGTGTGTGTGTGTGTGTGTGTGTGTGTGTGTGTGTGTGGCTTTGTGACGTGCAACAACATGATGCACACATACTGCTCTGATGCACACACACTGCTCTGGAACAAACTATGTTTACGTTGTCTTCTCTGTTTCTCGTAAGGTCTCCTTTTCTGTTGGTTCACGCGATAGCAGAGCGAACAGGTACAGGAGGCGTCGAGCGACGGATCATTGTCCACTAGTTAATCGATCGCAGATGGCGTCGTGCTCGTGGACGGATACAAAAAAACGAAACAAAAAAAACCTAAATGGGTCGCGAAATATACTTTGCCGGCCGTTAATATACCTGGGCGGCCCGCTCAAGTAAAGTCTGTGTGGGAAACCCTGAGACACAAGGATTGTGCTTTGGTCTGTTATAGTGCATAGTGGCCGCAAACATAAACACACTATGAACACACAATTAAAGGAATGAAGTTGTAACAAAGCAACACATCTAGAACTACTGTAAAAAAAAAACATTGCAAAAAATATTTACAAGAAATATACAAAAATACAAGAAAGTACAATAAGAATAGTTTCTGAAAATTAACTATGCACACAACGTTATAATTTAAGTGGAATATCTTTGCAATCCATGGTTTAACTACTAATTGAAATGGAGAATTTGTTTTGCTTTGGTCGGACAAAAAGATAGAAAAATTATAAATACACTGCAAAAAGTTAGTTCTAGTTTAATATGCTATTTTTAAAAAGATTGTACTCTAATATCTATTCAACAGAGGTTTGATTGTGTGTTTTCTCAGAGCTTTCTAACCTCATTTATTATGAAGCAACACAACAACACAACATTTCTTTTATGATGACAACTGGGGAAATCCATTGGATTGAGTTCATCACAGTAACTAAGACTTAATGAGCAGCAGTGTATGAATCACAGAAAAGCATCTGTGTTAATGTATGCGGTGCATGTGACGACGAGCCTCGCAGCAGGGTGTGAACACAGCCCTCCTTTAACCAATCCCACGGTCAGATCATTTAACGGCTAATCCGAGAAGTTAGGTGGCCGGAGGCTGGAGAGACGCCTTCAGGGAGCCACTCCCGAGTCAGACAGCCCGTGACTCCCAGCCCCCTCCAGGGCTCCAGCTTCACCACGTTGTTGTTCCACAAAGACCTAGAGAGGAGCGCATGTAATCCAGCATGCAGTCGGCCTGGATCGTGACCTGTGTGCGGCTGCTTCAGATTACATGCTGAGAGCAGACGGGAGGGGAAGTCAGGCACATTAGGGTAGGTCATGTATTCTCAGAAACCCTCCACCAAAAGACAACACGTTTGTTTCATTATTCCAAGCTCATTTTAGAAGTTGTGGGTGAAAAATACATCACCATAGTTCTTTTCGACATATTATGGCTATATGAGCCGTTATTGTCACTTTAAAAAACCTAATGTTCCAGCAAAGCACAGACGTTCAAGCAGCTTCTTCCCTTACCATTGTTTTGTATAGCATTGGTACACATCATCTGTTGTCTGAGGCAATTAGGCAGGAGAGAGAGAACTGAGAGAAGAGGCTGACTCTCCTACACAACGATGATTCAGAGCCAAACACGAGAGGATCTTCCCCAAACTGTGTCTCAAATCTGGAGGCACAACAAAGTATCATTGTAGTCAGTATTCGCAGCATCAAGAGTCCCTTCACTGGGACTAAAGGACGTAGGCCAGAGCACTTCCAATACTTTAGCTGAACAGTATAGTTCCTTAGTATACTTGATCACAGGAAGTGGAGACCTTATTGTGACGAAGGGAGACCATGACACGCTTTGAGACCAGCAGCCCCTGACTCTAATTCTCCTCATGGAGTTGAGCTCCAGCATCAGCTGCCCTGCTGTCTGCTCACAGCAGCCCCCCGAGGCCACCAGCTTTGATCTGCCGCTTAGCGCATTGAAGCCATGCAAGAGGCTGAGAGGGGTCAGGCCGCTTTAACGACGAGACACATTCCTGCTGTAGCTAGTGGCTTCTGTTAATAACACGAGGTCTTTGAATCGTGCAGGTGCGAGACTGCCCTCAGACCAGCGCCGCCTTCATCAGAGTGTCCAAGGAGCTGAGGAACAGAGACGAGCACAACCAGGTCCTCTTCTCTGGCTTCTGTCGGAAGGTACGGAACGCGGGGAAAAGAAAACGCTGGAATGAAAATGTGTTTCTTTCTTTTGTTGCTTCTTTTTAGCTTTGGGATGCTTCTCGCTTGCATGTTCTCCGCCTTCCACCCACTCGCTCCCCTTCTTCTCCTTTGTGCCGCTCCAGAGTTCATGTCCTAGCGTTGCATGCAACCCTCTCAGACAGGAGTATAAAGACATGACATTTTAAAACATAATTCGAGGATTGATCAGGAACTATAATTCACTCCTACAATTTTCTTTTAAAAGCTTTTCGACTCAATTTAACGGAGTCGGGTGAGGCCTTGCTTATTATTTCACCTCAAGATGAACTCTTATGAAGTCTCTGTGGATAGTGAAGGCCATATGTCCCGTATCAGGGATGGTAGAGAAACTCTAAAAAGCTTTAGACAAAGTATATTTGACGGTTTGAAGGCTTTGATAGAGGAAAATAAAACAACCACCAACACTGACAAGCCCCAGGAGCCTTTGTCTTTTATCTGCATTGCTTTGTTTGGTGTGTGTCGCTCGTGTGTTGCTCCACAAGGAAACCCATCAAGTGTTTGAAGTGACGGTAAAAAGATCCTACAAGTTGCAAAAGTTAATAAATAAATAAAAACCTCTTCTGTCATTTTCCGTCTCTCAGGTGAATAGATTCAACAAAAGCACGGACCGAGGACTGCTCATCACAGACAAGTGTGTGTACAAATTAGAGCCGAAAAAACAGTTCAAGGTTCTGAAGAGGCTTCCCTTAGACATTGTGAGTACTCGCAAGCACGCTCTCCCACATTCATGCACCTGAACATTCTTAAAGGTATTCTGCTCATGTTCAGGTTCACATCAGTATGTAGTGTCTCTACTTTAAAGAGTCCTCTCCTGCTGATGTTCAGGTTCACATCAGTATGTAGTGTCTCTACTTTAAAGAGTCCTCTCCTGCTGATGTTCAGGTTCACATCAGTATGTAGTGTCTCTACTTTAAAGAGTCCTCTCCTGCTGATGTTCAGGTGTATATCAGTCTGTAGTGTCTCTACTTTAAAGAGTCCTCTCCTGCTGATGTTCAGGTGTATATCAGTATGTAGTGTCTCTGCTTTAAAGAGTCCTCTCCTGCTGATGTTCAGGTGTATATCAGTATGTAGTGTCTCTGCTTTAAAGAGTCCTCTCCTGCTGATGTTCAGGTGTATATCAGTATGTAGTGTCTCTACTTTAAAGAGTCCTCTCCTGCTGATGTTCAGGTGTATATCAGTATGTAGTGTCTCTACTTTAAAGAGTCCTCTCCTGCTGATGTTCAGGTGTATATCAGTCTGTAGTGTCTCTACTTTAAAGAGTCCTCTCCTACTGATGTTCAGGTGTATATCAGTATGTAGTGTCTCTACTTTAAAGAGTCCTCTCCTGCTGATGTTCAGGTTCACATCAGTATGTAGTGTCTCTACTTTAAAGAGTCCTCTCCTGCTGATGTCCAGGTGTATATCAGTATGTAGTGTCTCTACTTTAAAGAGTCCTCTCCTGCTGATGATCAGGTGTATATCAGTATGTAGTGTCTCTACTTTAAAGAGTCCTCTACTGCTGATATTCAGGCGTATATCAGTATGTAGTGTCTCTACTTTAAAGAGTCCTCTCCTGCTGATGTTCAGCTGTATATCAGTATGTAGTATCTCAACTTTAAAGAGTCCTCTCCTGCTGATGTTCAGGTGTATATCAGTGTGTAGTGTCTCTACTTTAAAGAGTCCTCTCCTGCTGATGTTCAGGTGTATATCAGTATGTAGTGTCTCTACTTTAAAGAGTCCTCTCCTGCTGATGTTCAGGTTCACATCAGTATGTAGTGTCTCTACTTTAAAGAGTCCTCTCCTGCTGATGTTCAGGTGTATATCAGTATGTAGTGTCTCTACTTTAAAGAGTCCTCTCCTGCTGATGTTCAGGTTCACATCAGTATGTAGTGTCTCTACTTTAAAGAGTCCTCTCCTGCTGAGGTTCAGGTGTATATCAGTATGTAGTGTCTCTACTTTAAAGAGTCCTCTCCAGCTGATGTTCAGGTTCACATCAGTATGTAGTGTCTCTACTTTAAAGAGTCCTATCCTGCTCATTTTCAGGTTCACATCAGTATGTAGTGTATCTACTTTAAAGAGTCCTCTCCAGCTGATATTCAGGTTCACATCAGTATGTAGTGTCTCTACTTTAAAGAGTCCTCTCCTGCTGATGTTCAGGTGTATATCAGTATGTAGTGTCTCTGCTTTAAAGAGTCCTCTCCTGCTGATGTTCAGGTGTATATCAGTATGTAGTGTATCTGCTTTAAAGAGTCCTCTCCTGCTGATGTTCAGGTGTATATCAGTATGTAGTGTCTCTACTTTAAAGAGTCCTCTCCTGCTGATGTTCAGGTGTATATCAGTATGTAGTGTCTCTACTTTAAAGAGTCCTCTCCTGCTGATGTTCAGGTGTATATCAGTCTGTAGTGTCTCTACTTTAAAGAGTCCTCTCCTGCTGATGTTCAGGTGTATATCAGTATGTAGTGTCTCTACTTTAAAGAGTCCTCTCCTGCTGATGTTCAGGTTCACATCAGTATGTAGTGTCTCTACTTTAAAGAGTCCTCTCCTGCTGATGTCCAGGTGTATATCAGTATGTAGTGTCTCTACTTTAAAGAGTCCTCTCCTGCTGATGATCAGGTGTATATCAGTATGTAGTGTCTCTACTTTAAAGAGTCCTCTCCTGCTGGTGTTCAGGTGTATATCAGTATGTAGTGTCTCTACTTTAAAGAGTCCTCTCCAGCTGATGTTCAGGTTCACATCAGTATGTAGTGTCTCTACTTTAAAGAGTCCTATCCTGCTCATTTTCAGGTTCACATCAGTATGTAGTGTCTCTACTTTAAAGAGTCCTCTCCTGCTGATGTTCAGCTGTATATCAGTATGTAGTGTCTCTGCTTTAAAGAGTCCTCTCCTGCTGATGTTCAGGTGTTTATCAGTATGTAGTGTCTCTACTTTAAAGAGTCCTCTCCTGCTGATGTTCAGGTGTATATCAGTATGTAGTGTCTCTGCTTTAAAGAGTCCTCTCCTGCTGATGTTCAGGTGTATATCAGTATGTAGTGTCTCTACTTTAAAGAGTCCTCTCCTGCTGATGTTCAGGTGTATATCAGTATGTAGTGTCTCTACTTTAAAGAGTCCTCTCCTGCTGATGTTCAGGTGTATATCAGTCTGTAGTGTCTCTACTTTAAAGAGTCCTCTCCTACTGATGTTCAGGTGTATATCAGTATGTAGTGTCTCTACTTTAAAGAGTCCTCTCCTGCTGATGTTCAGGTTCACATCAGTATGTAGTGTCTCTACTTTAAAGAGTCCTCTCCTGCTGATGTCCAGGTGTATATCAGTATGTAGTGTCTCTACTTTAAAGAGTCCTCTCCTGCTGATGATCAGGTGTATATCAGTATGTAGTGTCTCTACTTTAAAGAGTCCTCTACTGCTGATATTCAGGCGTATATCAGTATGTAGTGTCTCTACTTTAAAGAGTCCTCTCCTGCTGATGTTCAGCTGTATATCAGTATGTAGTATCTCAACTTTAAAGAGTCCTCTCCTGCTGATGTTCAGGTGTATATCAGTGTGTAGTGTCTCTACTTTAAAGAGTCCTCTCCTGCTGATGTTCAGGTGTATATCAGTGTGTAGTGTCTCTACTTTAAAGAGTCCTCTCCTGCTGATGTTCAGGTGTATATCAGTATGTAGTGTCTCTACTTTAAAGAGTCCTCTCCTGCTGATGTTCAGGTTCACATCAGTATGTAGTGTCTCTACTTTAAAGAGTCCTCTCCTGCTGATGTCCAGGTGTATATCAGTATGTAGTGTCTCTACTTTAAAGAGTCCTCTCCTGCTGATGATCAGGTGTATATCAGTATGTAGTGTCTCTACTTTAAAGAGTCCTCTCCTGCTGGTGTTCAGGTGTATATCAGTATGTAGTGTCTCTACTTTAAAGAGTCCTCTCCAGCTGATGTTCAGGTTCACATCAGTATGTAGTGTCTCTACTTTAAAGAGTCATATCCTGCTCATTTTCAGGTTCACATCAGTATGTAGTGTCTCTACTTTAAAGAGTCCTCTCCAGCTGATATTCAGGTTCACATCAGTATGTAGTGTCTCTACTTTAAAGAGTCCTCTCCTGCTGATGTTCAGGTGTATATCAGTATGTAGTGTCTCTGCTTTAAAGAGTCCTCTCCTGCTGATGTTCAGGTGTATATCAGTATGTAGTGTCTCTGCTTTAAAGAGTCCTCTCCTGCTGATGTTCAGGTGTATATCAGTATGTAGTGTCTCTACTTTAAAGAGTCCTCTCCTGCTGATGTTCAGGTGTATATCAGTATGTAGTGTCTCTACTTTAAAGAGTCCTCTCCTGCTGATGTTCAGGTGTATATCAGTCTGTAGTGTCTCTACTTTAAAGAGTCCTCTCCTACTGATGTTCAGGTGTATATCAGTATGTAGTGTCTCTACTTTAAAGAGTCCTCTCCTGCTGATGTTCAGGTTCACATCAGTATGTAGTGTCTCTACTTTAAAGAGTCCTCTCCTGCTGATGTCCAGGTGTATATCAGTATGTAGTGTCTCTACTTTAAAGAGTCCTCTCCTGCTGATGATCAGGTGTATATCAGTATGTAGTGTCTCTACTTTAAAGAGTCCTCTACTGCTGATATTCAGGCGTATATCAGTATGTAGTGTCTCTACTTTAAAGAGTCCTCTCCTGCTGATGTTCAGCTGTATATCAGTATGTAGTATCTCAACTTTAAAGAGTCCTCTCCTGCTGATGTTCAGGTGTATATCAGTGTGTAGTGTCTCTACTTTAAAGAGTCCTCTCCTGCTGATGTTCAGGTGTATATCAGTATGTAGTGTCTCTACTTTAAAGAGTCCTCTCCAGCTGACATTCAGGTTCACATCAGTATGTAGTGTCTCTACTTTAAAGAGTCCTCTCCAGCTGATATTCAGGTTCACATCAGTATGTAGTGTCTCTACTTTAAAGAGTCCTCTCCTGCTGATGTTCAGGTGTATATCAGTATGTAGTGTCTCTGCTTTAAAGAGTCCTCTCCTGCTGATGTTCAGGTGTATATCAGTATGTAGTGTCTCTGCTTTAAAGAGTCCTCTCCTGCTGATGTTCAGGTGTATATCAGTATGTAGTGTCTCTACTTTAAAGAGTCCTCTCCTGCTGATGTTCAGGTGTATATCAGTATGTAGTGTCTCTACTTTAAAGAGTCCTCTCCTGCTGATGTTCAGGTGTATATCAGTCTGTAGTGTCTCTACTTTAAAGAGTCCTCTCCTACTGATGTTCAGGTGTATATCAGTATGTAGTGTCTCTACTTTAAAGAGTCCTCTCCTGCTGATGTTCAGGTTCACATCAGTATGTAGTGTCTCTACTTTAAAGAGTCCTCTCCTGCTGATGTCCAGGTGTATATCAGTATGTAGTGTCTCTACTTTAAAGAGTCCTCTCCTGCTGATGATCAGGTGTATATCAGTATGTAGTGTCTCTACTTTAAAGAGTCCTCTACTGCTGATATTCAGGCGTATATCAGTATGTAGTGTCTCTACTTTAAAGAGTCCTCTCCTGCTGATGTTCAGCTGTATATCAGTATGTAGTATCTCAACTTTAAAGAGTCCTCTCCTGCTGATGTTCAGGTGTATATCAGTGTGTAGTGTCTCTACTTTAAAGAGTCCTCTCCTGCTGATGTTCAGGTGTATATCAGTATGTAGTGTCTCTACTTTAAAGAGTCCTCTCCAGCTGACATTCAGGTTCACATCAGTATGTAGTGTCTCTACTTTAAAGAGTCCTCTCCTGCTGATGTTCAGGTGTATATCAGTATGTAGTGTCTCTGCTTTAAAGAGTCCTCTCCTGCTGATGTTCAGGTGTATATCAGTATGTAGTGTCTCTACTTTAAAGAGTCCTCTCCTGCTGATGTTCAGGTGTATATCAGTATGTAGTGTCTCTACTTTAAAGAGTCCTCTCCTGCTGATGTTCAGGTGTATATCAGTCTGTAGTGTCTCTACTTTAAAGAGTCCTCTCCTACTGATGTTCAGGTGTATATCAGTATGTAGTGTCTCTACTTTAAAGAGTCCTCTCCTGCTGATGTTCAGGTTCACATCAGTATGTAGTGTCTCTACTTTAAAGAGTCCTCTCCTGCTGATGTCCAGGTGTATATCAGTATGTAGTGTCTCTACTTTAAAGAGTCCTCTCCTGCTGATGATCAGGTGTATATCAGTATGTAGTGTCTCTACTTTAAAGAGTCCTCTACTGCTGATATTCAGGCGTATATCAGTATGTAGTGTCTCTACTTTAAAGAGTCCTCTTCTGCTGATGTTCAGGTGTATATCAGTATGTAGTGTCTCTACTTTAAAGAGTCCTCTCCTGCTGATGTTCAGCTGTATATCAGTATGTAGTATCTCAACTTTAAAGAGTCCTCTCCTGCTGATGTTCAGGTGTATATCAGTGTGTAGTGTCTCTACTTTAAAGAGTCCTCTCCTGCTGATGTTCAGGTGTATATCAGTATGTAGTGTCTCTACTTTAAAGAGTCCTCTCCTGATGATGTTCAGGTGTATATCAGTATGTAGTGTCTCTACTTTAAAGAGTCCTCTCCTGCTGATGTTCAGGTGTATATCAGTATGTAGTGTCTCTACTTTAAAGAGTCCTCTCCTGCTGATGTTCAGGTTCACATCAGTATGTAGTGTCTCTACTTTAAAGAGTCCTCTCCAGCTGATGTTCAGGTTCACATCAGTATGTAGTGTCTCTACTTTAAAGAGTCCTCTCCTGCTGATGTTCAGGTTCACATCAGTATGTAGTGTCTCTACTTTAAAGAGTCATCTCCTGCTGGTGTTCAGGTGTATATCAGTATGTAGTGTCTCTACTTTAAAGAGTCCTCTCCTGCTGGTGTTCAGGTGTATATCAGTATGTAGTGTCTCTACTTTAAAGAGTCCTCTCCTGCTGATGTTCAGGTGTATATCAGTATGTAGTGTCTCTACTTTAAAGAGTCCTCTCCTGCTGATGTTCAGGTGTATATCAGTATGTAGTGTCTCTACTTTAAAGAGTCCTCCTCATCGAATTTTTTGTGAAATAGAATTGAGCCCCAGCTAAAAATAAGATGCAAAACATGAAATCGGAAGTCTAGATACATGATATAATGATAAAACACTGAGGCTAAGATACATGCCCTGACAAAAAGTCTGCATCCTCACCCGATCATAAGGCATGTTCTGTAGCATTGCATTGTAGGGCTGCCAACCAGTGTTACGTTTACTATAAGTGTAATTCATATGTTATATGCTCAACACATTTCGTATTGTGGGTTGTTTTTATAGATGTGTCACTGGTACTACTGCACCATGTGGCGCATCAAAGACACACTTTATGAATTCCCTAGGACAATTTCAGTTTGCACTCTGTTGGTAAAGAGTTGATAAAAACCTGTGCACACTCCAACCTAAATACACACGTACACAAATGATCATGCAATTTGGGGGTTGGGTGCCCTCTCCAGCTATACTCAGTTATTATTATTATTATTATTATTATTATATATGTTTTCCATTTGAACTGGTGACTATCCAGCAGTGACCATCAAGTACCCAAGCCACGCCCCAAGGACTGAGCTACTGCCTGACCCTTCTCAAACATGTTGCTGTCACAATCATTGACTGGCAGTTGATATGAAACGGTAGTCGGATGGAACTGATCTGTTCTCTCCTGTATGTACAATGTACACTCAGTAAAGGCTAAAGAGCAACCACACCACACACTGAGGCAGCAGCACAGCTGGACGTCCAGCAGTGGTTTCAGAGAGCTCACTGCGTGCTAGAGGGTTAACAAGCATCAGACTCAGGCTGCAACAGCAGCGAGCAGCTAAAGATAGCTGATGCCATTAAGCTCTGCTGCTCACAGCGAACCGTACGACTGTTTCCAGGTCAGAAGCAGAGGATAGAGACGAAGCTGCTCTGCCTCACTGTGTCACCAGACGCTGTACAGAGGCATTAAGGTTACCTCGGCATGAAGGCTGAAATGTCCCTCAGGTCACAAACTGATGGAACAATCAGGTGCTGTCCACAGAAGGAGGAGAAGAAGTATTTAGGTATTTCCATAAAATAAAAGTGCCTAAGTCTTCCATTCGGAATAAAGTTAAAGTACAGTGTTTTATTAAGGTTGTATACAATGTCCTTAAACTATGAACAATACATGTATTTCTTTACACATAACACAATTGTTATGTTCTTGTATATTTTTGTGCAATTTTGCTGATGTAGTGTAACACATTGAAACATATGATGAAGTAAACATTACATTTGAACAGAAAAACATTTAACTGCCATAACACTATTTGTTACATCGGGAATCTGAGTGCTGAAACAGCACAGACATTAGCACCAAAACAATCGAAGCCCCAGTACCATAATCTGCATGAAGACTGGGGGATGTTAAACATTGATCCCCTTTCAGCTGTACCTCGACTTCTCTCCAGAGTCGGTGTTGTGTCCTCATCTGTCTCTGTGTCCTCATCTGTCTCTGTGTCCTCATCTGTCTCTGTGTCCTCATCTGTCTCTGTGTCCTCATCTGTCTCTGTGTCCTCATCTGTCTCTGTGTCTCTCCACAGTTGACAGGGCTGAGTGTGACCAGCGGGGCTGACCAGATGGTGGCGCTGCACACGACCTCTCAGGATGACGTCCTGCTGTGTCTGCAGCGAGGGGAGCTGTGCTCCAACCAGGACCGAGTGGGGGAGCTGGTGGGAGCGCTGGTGGACCATTTCACACGGTCAGTTCATAGTTTACGTGATAATAGTGATTAATTTAAATTGCCCCAAATGTAACACATTCAAGCTTAAAAAAACAGTCATAGTCGTTATATTGACATGTGTGCATGCTCTAAGACAAATACGTGTTATGATTTTCACCCACTCGTCGGGTAAGGGTTGATTGGAATGAAAAACAACAGAAAATTGCAATCACCCTCTTTGATGTCAAAAAGAAACATTAGATCAAACTTAAAACTACTATCACTACTATACTCCAGTTGTGCATTTAATAAACAATTTCAAACGTTAGCCACATATGCATCAGCGTAACTAGCCAGAATTTGGTTCACCATAAAAATCTTCAAAAAAAGAAACAATGGTTCTGACTGTAAAAAGCTGATCCATGATCCGCTCTTTCACGGTGCTAGCTAATTCCCTCTTTTCTTATGGTTCTGGTTGAGAGCCCCCTAGTGGCAGAACATGACATAGAGAACTCATAAATATTCCTCTGAAAACATTGTACTTTCTTTCACTTTTCATAACCTGTCGATGTCTACAGGTTATGCTACAGTCGTTGCCAGGCTGTCTGGATAGCTTATTAGGGCCAACTCAGCATGTTTTGGAAACACTACACACACATATATGTTTTTGCTCTTTGTGATCACTTGCTCTCTAATATTGGACAGCTTTTCATCAAACACTACAGCAGCAGATTCACCTCATTACAAATCTTTGAACAGAGTGGAAACATGAAGTGATTGTTGGAGAGATGACACGCAGCCTGTCGGGGTCTCAGTGTCACACGAATAACCAGCACAGCATCCGACTCAGCGCTTTCCGGTTGAACCGAGCCCATTAATGCAGAATAAGAATTACGCAAATCAAACTCTTGGCATTCATCACTGTCATAGTTGTCGGTGCCCGCGCCCCGCTCTGAATAACTGCTGTGAAATGAATCCGTCACGCTGACATTTATCACATTCACCACTCAGATCCTGAGTTGTCATCATGTTTATAAACCTGACTCACATCCATCTCTGCCAGACTCCATCTGAACGGCACACGTCTTCACACTGAGCAGACTGTTTTGGTTGTAGTGTGTGTGTGTTTTTGTGTATTAGTTTGTGTGTGTTGTTGTGAGTGGGATAGCGGCCAGTCTGCAGTGATTGGTCACGTATCAATCCACCAAATCTGGCCAGGACAACGGGTGACGTAAATATATGAAACAAATTGTAACAACCACAAAGTGGGGCTCGAGCTCATCTGGTGAAAATAATGTTTGATATGACGTAAATCCACAAAACATTTTATACATCTTCAATGTTTAAACTCATTACTTTGAGGTTAGTATTTAAAACAAAAAAGTCCATTTACTTCTGAAGCCTCTTAAGTTTGATACCTAATTGCCTTGGTCACATGACAGCAGATGAAAGCGTCTGGGTTTATTTGTTTATTTGGATCTCTTCCAGCTCGAGGCCTGCCTCCCATGAGTCCATATTCAAATCAATATGTATAAGCAAACACATGGCTATAAATACTAAACACACTCAATTATACATAACCCTTCACAGCTATGTTTTGCACTTCGTATATTTACACACATATATGTGTACCTGCTGTAACGCACACTGCAAGAATATACAAAGATTTAACTGTTTATTTGTATTATTTAATCATGAAAATGTGATTTAAAGTTTGAAGTTGTTTGAAATGTAAACTAGTTGAATTGATAATAGAAGGTCTGCAGCTTACAGTTATTTGTATTTTTTTAAAAACAAATATACTGAATTAAATATACATGTTTATTATTGATGGATCCAAAGATTATTTTCTAGATTCATTGTTTTGTGTATACACTATCCGAAAAGAGTCAAATACAATTTAGAAAATGATTGACAGATGATAAACAACTGCAGGTATAGCAGCAGCACTCAGTTGCCAGTTTATTAGGCACACAGCAAGCCCCCAGGAAGTGCGCTGGACTATTCGTTGTGGCCAAACGGCGGTACTACACTTCCGTATGGGTTGCTGGGCCCGGAAACACTTTTTCCCATTGACTTACATGGGGAAAGAGTGGTCTGTAAATCGTTGGATAATTTTTTTTGAAACTAAATAAACTACCCAGTATGAACATTTGTATAGCCCTTATTAAAAACATTCGGTCCTCAAGTTGTAAAATGTGCTAATAATGTTATTCTGAGAGTTATTTTACTCAGCATTATGAACCCGCATCTGAGAGTGGGAGCTCGGGGGCGGGGCTTAAGGGGCAACTCAACTGCGCATGCTCTGAGCGCACATGCGGGGACTTCTGCTCTGACAGCCTGGCATGATGACGGGTAATCTGTGACGTTTCGCTCGCTCAAAAGTTGGCCCATTTTGTCTTCATGCCTCCCACGCTGTATCCAGTTCTTATTATACACCCATGGTACACAGTCCTGACATCTATCCTACATTCATATTCATTTTTAATTGGCTGACAAAAAAGTAATGCACACAGCTGGGGCCTGAGGGTTTGTTGAGGTTCAGGGACTATCTCTGTAGGCACCTTTTGCCTTTTCATAATTGTAAGTGTTTGGTCAGTCAATTTGAAATAACTACGTTAGCTAGCTAGCTTACAACAGATCTGGAATACCGTCGTCATGCAATCACATTGTAAAAATAAGCCAAAGAACTGTATATTTTTGATGAGTTGTATTGACATTTGGCCAACTTTATAATCCCAGAACGCAGTGGCGAACCGTCAGGGCCTTCAAGGTATTCAGAGAATACCCTGGAACACTCAGATAAAACAAACAAATAATCGATTTAATTATATAAATAAAATGTATATAAAATGAATACATGAGAATCGTATCTGTGTTGTTGATCTGTAATATTACAGTGTTACGTTGATTTGTTTGTCCTTCTCGGACCATGCACTACGCATTTCAGTGGTTTTGTGTTAGAAAAGAAAGCAACCAATCAGATCTTGTTCTGGGTCTCTGGGTAGAACATCCTTCAACCAAGGTATTCTACATCCTTGATCGAATGCCCTGGCCGTTGCACTGAATGAGAGCGTACGTTTGGACTGACAGTTTGATCAATCAATCATATATTGATTTGTAGCCAATGGGCGTGTTCTTTCAGAGTTCTCCTCGGTTCCAGGGTATTCTAGAACAATGGTTCTCAACTGGTCAGGCCTCGGGACCCACTTTTTACTTGGTCAATACATCGCGACCCAACATTTTGAAGCACTCAAATCTATTCAACAAAAAAACGTGATGTAATATATATATACGCTTTTCAGCATACAATATTAATAAAAGTGAAGTATAGTGCATATATCCCTTATATCCCTTCACAGAACTAAAGTATGCTTTTAAAAAAGGTTTAATGAGATGATGGAATCAAAGCTGAACTGTATAACATAAAAAGGCACACATGCTGAAAACCCAACTCCAGCAGGGGGTCTGGGGGGATTCTCCCCCAGGAGATTTTTAGAAATACTAACATAACTATGCCTTCTGGTACACTCTGAGAAGAAAATAAGTAAATCTATTACTACCCGACATGTTAATAATATTTTATGCCATTGTTTGTTTTTCACTTTGTTCTGACATCTTGCTGCGAGAAGAGCAAAGAGGAGATTTACTTTAAATTATGGGTAAGGGTAGATAGCTCCCATTGTTCTGTGACCTGTCAATCATCAAACCGGGAGTCATATTTCATTATGTGTTCATTTCTATCTGAAGTTGTACCCATGGATGTATAAAGAAGAGTTATTCTCCGTGGGGACTATCTTGAGACTCGAAAAAATATCAGCAAACATACTTATTGAGAAGATGATCACTACGTGACAGAAGTTTTCAAAACCGTTTATGGTCTTGGGTACTTCCAGTCCAACGCCGACTGTTTGCACAGCGTTAGAAAATCGGGCCTTCAAAATAAAAGTTTGACTTTCCCCCCCACAAAAAAAGAAATTCCGCGACCCAAAAGTGGGTCGCGACCCAACAGTTGAGAACCACTGCTCTAGAAGGCCCGCTAGTTAACTGGCTCGAGACAGAGGATCTTCTACAATGAATGCGACGAAGCAATTCATGCCGTTTTATTGTTTTTAACGTTGAAATGACAAGTGCAACAGGTGAAGATGAAGTTGTTGCGGAATTGTTGTGAGTACCCTTTTCAAGACGACAATTCAGTGAAAAGACGGACATTTTAAAGGGGAAAGGAAACACCAATTACAGTTATAATATTCCGGTAGTTTATTCATTTTACAATGGATATTGATCGTAATATTTATTGTATATGATATTACTCGCCAAAAGAAAATTAATTATCCGCCGGCCGGGTGGGGAATTCCGGGACCAGGCCGCCGCCATTAGGGGAGTCCCAAATGGTGACGTCACTGGCTGTGTTTTCGCTCCACCGAAAGTCAACACAACGTAGCAGATATGGCAGCGATGGAGGAATTTTGCAATGAGATCGACGTTTTGAACGATGAATTTGACTATTCGTCGGGAGATGACATTGATGTGGAAGCATCTACAGTTACCAGGCATCCCATGGCCTATGCTTATGAACCGATTGGGTCGAATAGAGTGGCATACGATCCGGAATAATTTTTTTTAAAAAACACAATGCTAACAGTGAGCCTCTGAATTAGCCCCGAGCGAAAATGCTAACCTATTACTGCACCGATAGCTCCCTTATTACTTATCCTAGCCGCACATCCAACACATCGTTTATGATCGCAAGGAGACACAGAATCTAACGGTGCCCACCTCAACACTGAAAGATACAAACTCGCGAGGTTATCCACAAAAACGTACATCAAAACAAGTGGCGCTAGGTACTAACATACGCCAGGCTAACGGCTTACCTTCCTCATTGTCTGGTCTACACTGGTCTTCAATGGCATTACAACGATAAAAACGATGATGTAGTTAATCCATAGGTTAATATCCAATGGGGCTGTGTCCCCTTTGAAATGTTCTGATAATCTATAAGCAATACAACTGCAATTCCGTTATCTGCTGTCCGCTCTGTGCTCCGTGCGCTCTGGGTCCTGCAATACCATCCATCAATAGCAATACTAGCCTTTTTAGGGCTGTTTTCGACAGATGAGCGTGTGTATGCCAGTTTAATTAGTTGAGCTATAGAACACCCCCAATTCTCTATTGTGCGTTATAATAATAGCTACCATTTAGTTTGGACGCGATTGCGTTAATTAATAAGGTCACACTGTGTCAGTAAATACATGTGTGAGCTAGTAATCTGGTAGTGCTGCAATATTTACCTCTCTCTCGGCAGCTGAAGCAACTCGTTTGGTGGCTCGAACTTCACGTTTGTTGACACTGTCATTGTCTTGCGCGGCCGACGTGCTGGGACGGTCGGTGTTCCCGACTGCATACGTTGAGAAATCGAATATTGTGGGAACAGATCCTGGCTTCAAATCCAATGTTTTGTATTGAACCAGGCATCCAGACTGGACTTTGAGCAGCTTCTCATCCTTTAGTGGCAGCCTATGGAAATGTACTTCTTCCTTCTTTGTATAAAATCCATTTGTGCAGCCTGGGGCAATACAATAAACTCCTGACGACGACCGTTTTCTTGTAATGTAAACTACTGGTGTATTGCACGCCATGTTGTTTGTTATTGAGCTTTGGCCCAGGAAGCCGTACCCAATCAGTGACGTCACTGGAAAAGTCCCGGAGCAATGGAAGCGCCCATGGTCATTAGGCACGTATTTCAAAAAGTAAATTCGCGTATCTCGATCGTTTACATTGGAAATAGACTAGATAAATACATTTCCTAATGGTAATATTGTCGCATGGAAAGCAGTTTGAAAAGTGTTTCCATTTCCCTTTAATGCCGCGGAGGGGGGGGGGGGGGGTGGCGGGGTGTGTGTGTCTACAGAAGGTCCAGTTGTGATAGACACGGTTCGCCACTGCCATAACGTCAACAAGCACTATGATTCCAGCGGTGTGCATCACTTTTCTAGTATCCCTGTTTCCGGTTTGTTTTGACACTGTTTTGTATTTGCAGCGTTTCTTTATTATGCAGCGCTTTTAGTAAACACTGCTAATGTTTTGTCAAGTTGGAAAAGGTTTTTTAAAGTGCAGCGCGTTTCTCCTCATGGAAATGTGTAGCGTGTATGCGCCGTATAAATGGGCATATAAATATTTCGTAAAATCAATGAATTGCTATTTTCTAATATATCTAGGCTAAAATGACAATACATACTTCATGTTTTCTTTGAATACATGACCTTAGTTCAAAAACCAACACTCTATATCTGCAGAGAAACTGTTTTTGTATATATTATGAAACATGTATTACACCCACGTTACGTCCCCCAGGCTACAGAAACCATTTAAGGGTTAAAACATCCTGTAATACAGTATATCAGTGGAAATCTCTACAAAGAAAAGAAAGTTTTGCCTTATTCTCAGTCACGAGCCAGTTTGATGTTTTTGAAGCGATGGCTGGTCACGTAGAGATGACACATGACTGATCCGTCACCAGAGAGACGTGTTTAGTTTGTGTCCGGGCAGACGGGGTTTATGAGTCTCTCCTTGTGTATGTTTAGCTAGCTGATCCCAGATCCCTGGTGAGGCTTTTGTGGCTTTTACGAGTCTCAGACTGTTGGTTGGGTTTTGTTGGGGGGGAGGTTTATCTGAATCACCGGGGTCCCTGCAGCAGCTGCGCGGCTCTGGTCGAGGTGCGGCAGCCTCACAGAGGAAAGTCCACCATCGGGAGTCCGTTTCAGCCCCCCCGCCTGTCTTTGTGCCACCATCTGCGGTGAATGGTGGGGGTCGCGACCTCTGCTCACTAGACAAAGTCAGGGGCGAGCTGTGGAAGTGTGTGAGCATGTGCTCGGGGGTGGGGGGGAGAGGAGGATGACAACACACTCCTTGTGCTTCCGTCCGGAAATGAGACTTTGAGAGTCACACGCACGTCATCTTTAGTTTATGAGGTCTGGAGATTGATCGGGGGGAACGGTCAATGGAGCCATTGTGTTTTGAAGTAAAACACAAGAGCAAAGAGTGTTTGATGGCACACAGAGTTGTACAAAAGTGGGTCAGGGAGGCACACTAGGTGAAATGTGACTTCAAAGCTCCTCCGAGTTGTCGGAGAAGATGAGCTGCCTGGTTTTCTGTCAGCCGTCTGCTGTTCTCTCGGCGGAGCTTGTTCCTCCTCACTCTCTTCCTGTACCATCAGCCCCTCTCTCCCCTGCCTTCTCTTCCTGTCACCTGGGTCGGGGCTGTCGGCATGAATGCTGCGCGTGTGTCGGTATGTGTGTGTTTACTGTGTGCGTCTGCTTGGAGGGGGGTGGGCTCGTGGACCATCTGCTGGGACAGCTGGGGGAGTATGAGAGGGCTGAAAGCAGGATTTAGGGTATGATCTGTCCTGGCATTAAGAGATTGGGGAGGATTCTTACTTAAAAGGCAGTTTGGGGATTTCATCATCTTATTGAAACCAACCAGAGACGGAACGTAATGGACGTTTTTGGATCAGCTTTGATTTTGTACAAATATTGCAGCACTTATTTTCTGCCATTTTTAAAGACACGCTTAAATAAAAAACGCATGTAAAATGTTGTACCCATCATTTAGTTTTGATCTCTTATTCCTTCTCAAATTAAGTAAAAAAGTAAAAAAAATCCTATTTATAAGTTTCAACAAATTCCAATATCTAAAAAACCCTCTTTCTTGTCCCTGTAAAACATGTGTTAATGGATCATGCTGCTTTAGAGTGTATACATCACATGACCAGCTCACACTTCAAACTGCTCTTCATTAGCTCTCAAGCAAAACAGCTTCTCCCGCTTTTAATTTGTTTACCTCTCATCTCTTCAAAGTTCTCTCTTCCTCTCCGGCTTTTTATACATCAGCACTTTCAGTTATGAATATGGAAAGACCTGGGACGGTGTTGCATTAATAGCAATCTTCTGGGTCACCCCCTCCCTTCTTGAGAAAGAGCAAAGAAAACGAGGAGGGGGAAGAAAAACCTGATTTCATTAACCTCAGAAGCATACTTATGTGAGCGCTCGTGTGACTTCCTGACACACAGTGACCTGCTGCTACTGATGTCCAGGGACTTGTTGGCTCTCTGGTCTCACTGTACGTCCACAGTGTGCCGGTCAGTGAAGGCCATCTCTTTTCTAAGTGCACTTCTTGAGGTTGTGAAAGGCGTCATCCGAAGCCTGAAATAGCCTCCTCTGTGACTGCCTCCCCTCTTCTCTCCCTCAGTGGCTGTCCTCAATGTGATCCAGCAACAGGAGAGGCTGAGCTCTCCTCGGTCAGCTCGTCCTCTCTCGCTCACTTCCTGTCCCTCGTTCTGTCATTTGAAGGTTTTCTTCCACTCCCAGCTTCTGATCTGGTCTTAGTGGTGCTTTCATCCATGGCTCACGGCGAGCAGGGTATTTAAGTGCATTTATATACTTCAAAAGTACACATTTGATGTATTTTACTTCTCATGTGACTTACAACTCAGATGATTTGATTTGATAGAGAATCAAATCAAGTCAGGTTTTATTTATATAGCACATTATAAAAATGATTTTTGGTCGAGCCAAAGTGCTGTACGGTACATGCAAATAAAAAACACATTACTACAATCGCAAACAGAAGACAATAAATTACAACAGCAGATATAAAATCAAACACAGGGGAATGTCATGAGTCATGCTCCACCCTGACTCGAGTCTCCAGCCTCGGGAAGGGGTTTGGTCTGGGAGACGCTGTCTGTGAAGCTGTCTTTTGGCAGTGCGAGACCTTCATCCCGGGCCTTTCCAAGCCCACCAAGACATGGGAAGGGGTCCTGCGAGGGGATACTCTCACAAAGAGAGGCTTTCTCTGACCCACAGAGAGTTGAACCCCCAGGCTAGACTGCATGGACCCCAACCAATGAGAAGTGAACAAGTATTTTATGTTCATCATTAAACTGTGGGGGTTGATAGGAAACACTCAAAAGAACTATTGATCGATCGATTTACAGAAAAGGAATTGGCAGTTTCATGGTTCCATCTTCACACGTGTAATGTAAAAACTTTCGTTGATTTTAGGTTTGTAATAAAGGTTGGACAAAACTAAATATATCAGCAGATGAATCTATAATGAAAATAATCATCAGTTCTAGAGATCTACTTATATAATATATAATATTATAGAGCAGGTTTTGCTGCGTTGTGTATTTTTATTTAAAGTACAATTATCTGATTGTACTTGCATGTTATTATTTAGCTGAGATGTAAATACAGGACTCGTACTTGTAACAGGGTTTTTTCACAGTGTGGTGTTGTATGAGTACTTTGTCTTAAGTAATAGCTCTGAGAACTCCCTCCACCATTGAGAGTAACTATGGCAACAGCTTTTAACCCAGGTGCACGTAAACAGAGGATATTAACACTGACCCACTTCCTCCTCACTCCTCATACAGCTGCCAGCTCATGGGCTTCAGTGGTTCAGCCTCATAGTCCTGCCTCAAACTGTTCATTAATGCACGTGTGAATAATTCAGATATGATTTATCCTCGCGCCATATAAGCATAATAAAGTTCATCAGCTATAAGTAGAGCTGGCACAATTTAGTTCCAGCGTATTCCGCGTCTGTCTTTCATGTTGTGGCCAAATGCTCGCTTTAAGATGAGACGACTTACATTTTTCATGCAAATATGAATGAGATTCAATTATAACGTTACATAGTCAGGTCTGACATATTTGAGAATATGTGTTTTCTTTTAAAGAATTAGTTCAACTAAAATACAATTCATCACAATGTAATGGAAATGTGTTTCATTTGGACCACAGGATTCTGAATAATGAAGTTAATATTAGCACATAAGAGATCAAGATAATGCCGTGATAACTACAGAATACTGGTTTAATGAGAAATCCCAACCTTCTGCCGACGTAATCTTTAAGTTTTTTCCAGTTAACTTTCCTGTCTCTTTTTCTCTAGATTGTAGATAAGTGTCCTTCGCTCTGAATGCAGCCACAATCTTTCAGGGTCATTCTTGACAACATTACCTCAAGGTCTAACTCTGTAGACATGATTCTCCTCAGAGGCCAGCAAAACAAAAATAAGCACTATTTTGGATTTGTGGTTCAGTGACACTTGTTTGGAACTTCCCAGCCTTATTTGCATAATTTGTTATAGTTTAACATAAATCCAAATGCTGGTAGATGAGGAGGTTTTGGAAGTAGAAGAAGCATTGTAGCAGTGTGCTTGTCAATACAGTACCAAATGTTTGATCAGGAATGCAGGTTGAGGTGGAAAGGATTTTATTTGTTATGTACATATATTTATATTTACCCAATATATGTACAGTTTAAGATGGATAACAAAATCAATTAGGATTAAACAAAAATGAGTATTGTTAATGATATAAGCAGACACAATCTAGCATTAAGGGATTAACAAAATGTCACAAAAATGGGTGACATTCTGTGTGCTCTTCAGTGTTGGGTGTAACGCGTTACAAAAGTAACGTAGTTACAGTAATATATTACTTTTTGCTGTAACGAAGTAATGTAACGCATTACTAATGAAATGTGGGTAATATATTACCCGTTACAATGCTCAGTAACGCAGTTACAACACATTTTAACCCGAAATTAAATGGTGTTTTGTTTTTTAACAATGTACTAACATAGCGAGACATTCCGACACCAGACATACGTGCGAGTAGATTAGTAAACCAGGTGTTTACCCTTCAGGCCTCGCGCCGGGATCTATTCAAAAAAGAGAACGGAGCGAAAAATACTAACAACAAATTGTGTCAGGTGCGCGTGACCTGCTCCGCTGCGCGTGCATCATTTCCAAAGTGCTTACACAGCAGTGACCAGAGTTGGGTGTAACGCGTTACTTTGTAACGCGTTACTGTAATAATATTACTTTGTCGGTAATGGAGTAGTGTAACGCGCTACTTTTATAATCCAGTAATCACACTACAGTTACTAACATTGCCCCGACACGCGTTACTTCGTTACTTTCTAAAATCAGTCATAATCAAACCTCAACAAACACCTGCAAAGAACACATGCTAGGTGAAGCTAACGCACATAGCTGTTGTTTATTTATATCACACACGTAGTCTGTTCTTCTTCTCTGTTTTCCGGTTGTTGCCTGTTTTGAATGACGAATACACACTACCGCCGCCTGCTGGTAAGGAGAGTTATTGCCACTCACGCGCAGTTCGTACGTGCTCGGCTAAAGTCTGGCTCCAGTGCACATGGCCAACACATGGCCAACACGCAGGAGAACACGCTGACGCAACAGCGTGAGCAGAGATAGACTGCGCAAAATATACAGATAGCAGGAGACAGAGGACAGCCACGGTCAGATAGCAGGAGACAGAGGACAGCCACGGTCAGATAGCAGGAGACAGAGGACAGCCATGGTCAGATAGGAAAACATTCAGGAGCTATCTGGATCAGTCTTATGCGACAATGGAAACTGAACTAAAGAGAACATTTGAAACTTTAGCAGTCTGCGTGATCTGCCTGTAGGGAGGGGCGGCCGGCCCTGCGAGTAAAGTAACGAGTAAAGTAACGAGTAAAGTAACGAATTACTTTATGTAGATAGTAACGAAGTAGTGTAATATATTACTTTTTTTTAAAGTAATATGTAATATGTAATATATTACTTTTTTTTAGTAACGACCCCATCTCTGGCAGTGACACACATCTGTGGATAATCATTTATACGAAAATTGTTAAAGCAACCATCACTAAACGCCAGCAACACTGCATCTACTGCAGACCGTAGCAACAGGTCAGATGGGGACATCACGTTACCCTCCGTTGTGGACACTAGCTTACTCCCGCCTGACTCGCCGCCCTCAACCCCGGAGCAGCAGTCTTCATCGCCCGAAACACCGCCGCCCCTCTGCGGCCCGCAGGTGCCAGCCAAGATACCACGGCGAAACAGAGCCTGCCCAGGTATATCTAAACAAGTACCCGCCTGTACAGTGGGGTTAGGTGGTCATTTTGCAGCTCGTGGTATACAAATAGACAAGGGCTAGAATATGTGAAAATAGTGCCATGCCTGTAGAAATGTTGGGTCAAAAATAATGCATACAATAGCACAGATGCCTTCACCACGAATGGCTACACAAAGATCTCATATCCCAAGCTTATCAACGAGCTAATGTTGCAGCTGAAATGATCTCCAGGTCACAAAGTCAACCTCACATGATGATGTGATACCAGTTGTCAAGCACAGTAAATGTTCTCTTCCCAGAGTATATGATGGGACCAAGGTGATGTTTAGTAGGCTACATGGTTTTAATAATACTTTTGCTTTTCAATGTTTGCCATTTCAAACCATGAGCTGGTTCAAATAATATTTGCCTTGATTTACAATATGTTCTCATTTGTTTTATCAGCACAGTTTTGAAGCTTTGGTGCTTTTCTTTGCCACAGTCCACTTTGGACTGTATGAAATATTTCAGGATTGCACTTGTAACTCACTTGAAATGTTCTCACTTGCTTGGTTTCAAAACATAACAAATGCTATAATCTGTTCATTGGGGACCATCAATGCTATTTCTCATTGCTGTTGCCGGCCACTATTGCTCATGTAAACCTGCTACTGCTGCGCCCCCTGTAACCTCAGAGGCACCCTGAGTCATGTTGTTCTGGAACCAGGCCTGCACACGGCCAGATACTAAACACACTACAGAGACCATTCCGTGCCCTGTTAGTGTTTACTTCCTGTCTGCCTTCTTCTGGTGATTTATCTGACGTCCAGCGATCCGTCTTTTAACCTCTTTTCCTTTCTCTTTCTTGATCCTCCTTAGCAACCTTCGTTATAGTCCTTGAGAGTGGTCTGTACTACTCTATTAACAACGTGTCACATGTTAAGAAGTTACAATCAGAATGGAGTATTCAACTAAGCCGTGTAATACAAGTTGTTAGTAGCCTTAAGGGCCTACACAGTTGTTATGCTATACCACATTGCCCTTCATTGGATGTATAATGAGCTGCACTAAACTACATTTTAGCATTTAAAATACCTAGCCATTCTTTTGCGGTTATTTTGGTGAAAGTAACTAGAAAAGTAACTAAAGTAGTGTAACTCATTACATTTCAGAGAGAGTAATTTTGTAATGTAACTTATTACTTTCAAAAGAGAGTAATAAGTAATATGTAATATATTACATTTTGGAAGTAACTTGCCCAACACTGGTGCTCTTCTGCTCAAGAGCAACTCACATAACCCCCCTTCATCTCCACACTGCAGGAATTTATAGGCGCTTTCACACCGGAGTACTTTTCCCAGGAATAGTTCCGATAATTCCTGGGATTTTGCGTTCACACCAAAATGTTCTGGAACTAGAACTTTTTTCCAGGAACCTTTTCCCCCCTTTTCAGTCCCTTCCAGAGAGGTGGTACTTTCCTGGGGAGGAAAAGGTTCCAATTTCAAATTGGCTGGGCGAATTGCAAACCACGCCCCGTAAAACTCTGACAAGTTTTGTGAAGCCGCCATTTTATTTGCTCGGATTAGCATTATTAGCATTAGCATTAGCCCAGCGCACCAACGGAGAGAGACTAACTTATGGCAACACAAAAAAAAAAACATGGGAGCGGTGGAGATGAGGAGGTGTCGGCACTTCTGTTGATTATCTCAGAAGGCTTCAGTAGCTGCTGGGAGTCTTCCCAGCAGCTTCTACTAGTCCCCAACTCCGGGGACTTCCGGCCGGGGACTTCAGGTGGCAGTATACACCTTGAAGTTGAAGCCAGTAAACCCAAAGCAGAAGAAGAAGTTACGTCAGCGGCTTCATTTGCGTAATCCTCCCTCAGGGACTTATTCCACATGTGAACGCGATCTACTAGATAGTTCCGGGACCAGAGGTCGCGTTAACCGAATATTTTCCATCTATGACGGATTTTTTTTTAACAATGACGGACAAATCTGAAAGCAGTCCGTCATTTTGACAGATTAGAACAAACTCGGAACAGCGCCAAAGTTTCCCCGCAGCGAGGCTCCGGTGTTATGCCGTGTTATGCATGCCCTCCAAAAAGGAAATGATACTGTTTCCAAACCTAACTGTGCCGTACAAATCATTGAAATGTCTGTGAGTTTTCTCTTTACGCTGTGCACGCTCCTGCGAGGTGCAACAGCCATGCATAACACGGCGCATGTGAACCCCCCCGTTGACGGTCCCCGTCAGAGTTGTGTAAAGGCCGACGGGTAATTCTGGATTTTGACAGAAGTTTTACGATCCTGTCCGTCAAAAGGACGGGCAGCGAAAAAGTCTAGCGCAACCTCTGTCCGGGACTAAAGATTTCTGGGCAACTAAGTTCCGGGAACTATTCCTGGTAAAAGTACTTGGTGTGAAAGTCCATTGTTGCGTGCAGGGGGAAGAGGCTCTAAAAAGGGGTGGCTTAAATGGAGTGGCCTCTTTAAACACCCCTCAGGGTTTGAGAGGAATGGCTTAGTCCAATTAGCTGACACATCTATAAAGGCAGGTGGTTTTCATCAGCGCAGCCTTTTGCCATGGAGCAAGGTGAGCTGCAAGACACTGACAATAGGATTACACACAACACAATTAACAATAGATATTTTAAACAAGATTGTGTGCACTCAATCTAGAAAAAATAAAGGTGTTTCAAATAAATGTGTCTGTGTATGTCTGATGTAAAACAAAAAGCATAACCTTTAGCATGTGTGTTTGTTTGTGAGGCTTGTAGCCCTCACAAGCGCTAATACTACCTTTTTTTTTTTACAGTTGTTGAGCGTGTTATAGTCCCATGACCCGTATAATGTCCAACATATGTATCTAACTGTAGACAGTCCATATAAACTTTGTCCATTCTTTCTTCATATACCAACACAAAGTACTGCATTACCGCTCCCTCTGGATGTGCTGTTAACAGTATAAGTGAAGTACAAAAGTCCCATTCAAACAGGATTAATAATATAGAGGGAAGAGGGCAGTAAATTAATAAAAGTCGTCCTTCATGATGGCATTTTGGCCGTTGGCAAATACCAAGAGCTGTGCAGGAAACCATGTGCCCTTCATTACAGTACAATGCTTAGTATTGTATTTAATAATATCTTCTAGTAATTATCAAGCTGTAGTTTTATACTCAACACAGGCAATTCAATTCTAGTTTAAGGGCCATTTTGTAGGATTTAGAGGTAATTACTGGAAGAAATGTTATATATAAGTAATTACTATGTATTTTGTTAATGTATACAAACCTGAAACTTAGACTGTTTGTTTGTGTTGACTCAGCATGAGCCTGCCATGTATTTACAGTAGCGAATATTTCCTAAACCAAAGTCTAACTAACTAGGGCTTTTCATGTGTTGACGTTACTTGAAGGCCAGACTAGGTTCTCTACAGGCTTGTTAAGGGAGGGGGGTTCAGTCAATCTGCTACTTCACTGCTAAAGCTGCTAAATCTAAACTAAGGGATATAATTGTGCTTTAGAGTTTATGGAAGGTGGAATTTGTTTGGTAGAGCAATAATTAGTTTAACTAATTCTTAATAAAACATATTTTATAAGTAAGGCTAGCAGTTTCCCCCTGTTTTCCAGGCTTTATGCTAAGCTAAAACGCTGCTGACTGCCTTATATTAAAAGCAACAAGTCCTCCAACTCATACGACCAAATAGGCCGATTGTTCAGGCCCAATTATTACGACCAAATATGTCGTTTGTTCAAGCGCTTAATACGTCCTATAATTACGTTTTAAAGTTTTCGCCCTCTAGTGCTCCCGTTGAATGCAAACGTTACAGATGGTCGTTTATTCACAAATAACCCTAAATTGTAGAATAGTTTGGCCATTAAAGCGCTTTTTGATTAGATTTCAAGCGAGAAGTCTATATTGTACTTTTAGAATCCACGTCCAGTCGATATATAGGATCTATAGTTTGATAGATATTACGAAGATGATTTGAGGTATGCGGCAGCCTCCATGTAAAGTTACGGGTTGAAAACAGTATTTCCGGTCTCGACGTTTTCATAATAAAACCAATGATCAAATGATTTAACAGTGATATATATGCAGTACTCATCCACTAAAAAACATCAGTTTATCCTTGTTAATTATACGACATTAATTGGTTTAAATTGTGTACAATGCTTTTGTGTTTTTCCCATAGGTTTTTCTCTTTCGATTCTGAGAGACACCTTTCTTTTTTTTCAAAGGTTTTGATAGCCGCAATGCACGTCGGGATATGGTGTTTATGTGATATGAAATCGTAAAAAAATTTTTTTAAACAAAATAATACTTTATTCCGAGTGTTCTTGCTTTTCTCTTTGGAAGTCATCACATAACAGTATTGTAATACACGGTTCGGCTGCATTACATATTACATATCTGCCGTAGATATTTATTTATAGAGCCCTGATCAGAAGACCTTTTGACAAACTGTAAGAAATGCCGCCAAAACTGAATACGTGACGTGGATCATAAATATATTAGCAATTAAACAACATCTTCCATTTCTTTTCACACAATAAGTCTCCTTGCAGAATCAACACTAATTCGGCTGACTTTTATATTTGATCCAATTGGTAGATTATATTTACACCACAGTGTGCAACGGTGCACAGCTGATAGAAAGGGATTTTTTTGTAGTTTTTAAAGATATTATTTACTACCTTTCCAACTCCTCATGCAGTTGACTGTTACAGGTCTATACAGGTCAAGCTTCACATCGAGAGACTGAAACTGTATTTTCCTTTACCGTTCAGTTTTAGTTTCACAATAAAGTTTGATATTATTATGTTTTATTATCTACACCACTGTTTTTTTTAACCCGCGCCGCCTAGTGGTTAAAGCACGTTATTGAATGTTGTTGTTGAATACGTTTTATTTGATAAAAACGTTTAAATATTAAGAGTAGCCTACATACAAAATTGAAAATATCAAGAAGATACTGTAGTGATCTCTACAATAAAACAGTTTAATGCAGGACGTCCAAAGATATGAACAGGAGGATGTGCAAAACAGACAAACTAATAAGGCTTTATTTAAACATTACTTTAAGTTAAGATCTACTTTTGAATAAGAAAAAAACGTTGGGGTTATCCACAGATAAATATGAAGTCTGACAAAATACTTAACATCCAATATATTGCACAGTGTATTTTGGCACTTGACAATCACCTTCCCTGAATTTGACTCAGGTGTAACTAAAGTCTGAGTTAAGGGTTGTTTATATTTCACATCATTAATCAGAATCTGCAAAGTAACTAAAATACATGTAGTGGAGTAAAAATACCAGGTAAACCTCTGAATTGTAGTGGAGTAGAACAAAGTAGTATGCTGCTGTAACAACAACATTTCCCAACTTGGGATCAATAAAGTATATCTTATCTTATCTTAAGATGATCGATGGCTACTGCCATATTTGCACAATTTGCCTCTGAACCTTGACTAGTGCATGTTTCAGGCTCATAAATGAACAACAGGAGGGGTCACAGACATAAGACCAGCTGTTAAATAAAGCTCTTCTGACCTTAGGCGTCATGTGGGTATATTAATTCACCCATTTATTAATTATATGTTTTACATTTGATAACACCACTGTGTTTCGCATCCCCTAAACCTCCAGGGTGTACACAGTTTAATACTGGCAACTTCTAATTGTGGGAAATATGAAAACGTCTTATAAAGAGACGGGGCATATAATGTTGCGAAACACACAATAGCCAGCATGTGTAGTTCTGGGGGGGGGACTGGACTGGACCATGGATGTATGGGCTGGACCCGGGGGCTGGACCCGTCCAATTCCAGTTTTGGAAAGTCTGCCGTTGTTCCATTCCATTTCAAAGAGCTGTTGACGCTCAGCGTAACCTTGTCGCACTGCCACTCCAACATCCAATCACAGGGCTTGTTGACTAATCACGGGGTTTGTAAAGTAAGGCGGATGATGTAGTCCCAAACGATAGCTGGGGATTCTGGGTAGTGTAGTGTCTTCGGAAACTGGAGTGTATAAACTCCTAAAAAACTATTTGTTTCTCTGAATCGAAGATTAAAAACACAAAAGCATTGTGCACAATTTAAACCAATCAATATTGTGTAATTAACAAAGATAAACTGATGTTTTTTAGTGGATGAGTAATGCAGATATCACTGCGTAATCATTTGACAGTGTGGGGAATACTTCCGGTTTTATTATGAAAACTTCGAGACCGGAAAAACTGTTTTCACCCACGCTAACTTTACATGGAAGCCGCATACACGTTCTCCTGGCGAGACCTCAAATCATCTTCGTAATATCTATCAAACTATAGATCCTACACTTCCACTGGACGTGGACTCTAAGAGTACAATATACACTTCTCGCTAGAAATCTAATCAAAAAGCATTTTAATGGCCAAACTATTCTACAATTTAGGATTTTCCAAAGAGGGTTATTTGTGAATAAACGAATAAACGGGAGCATGTTGTTTCTTGCACGACCACTAGAGGTGCTATGGGTCGTAATCTAAGCTGCTTAAAGAGCCTGTGACACCATCCCAACAACTGTTGTGCAATGAAATATTGGGCTACTAGTAATCTCGAACCGTCAGTTTAAAAAAGAAAAAGCGATACCGTTTCGTTAAATATCAATAATTTCGAACATCGCGGGGAAATTCCTTCACTCATTTTGAAGTTTTGGGGGAAGCCGGAAGTGACGTCAATGCGGGAACGCTTCGAGAGCCAAACACGGACAAAGTGTGTTGTCATGCGTAGAAATGGTGAATTACTGAGTTTAGGCACGTTAAGAACGTTTTAATGAAGTTGACTACAGTATATTCATATTTGTCAGTGCTTTCATGTCAATTCGGCGACATAAACATAAATGATCGTGGTGAAGATGATGATTACATTAGGATTACAAATCGGGAGTGAGAGCTGCTGAATTTCCTCCCGTCGGATGTGATATAAAAACAAATCGATTATTTTTGTGGTTGTAAACTCAAGTGGATGAAACTACATTTATTAGTGCTTTCATGTCAATGCGGCGAACATATGATACATTAAATGATGAGTGAGGATGATGATTAAAAATCGTTTGTTTGAGCCGGTCTGCATTTACTGATGAGAAAACAAACCGATGCTTTTTGTAGTTGTAGTACACCAACAACGTGGATTAAACGTGTGGTTTTTTACCACAATGTTGGGGAAATTAATGGATAAAATGTAAAATGCACGGATTATTATTATTATTCCCACTCCGATCGGGACACTAGGTCCACCGTTTCCCCGCAGCGAGGCTCCCCCCGTTGACAGTTTACGTGGGCTGGGTGCAGTGGCGGACTGGCCATCGGGACGAATCCCGATGGGCCGGTACCGAAGTGGGCCGGTCGGATAAGTCACTGGCACATCCCCCATAGGCGGCGCGTGAGGCTCAGGTTTGAGAAGGCTAAATAACTTCTTTTACCTGACGCTGCCCGCCTCCGGCGTCTATAGAAAAGAGATCCACTCAGTGTACGGAGTTTAAATCTCTCAAGTCATATTACAGGATAAAGGAAATACAGTTTAAACTGCCGTATGCAGAGAAGACGCCGACGTGTCGCACTTATCATTCATATTACATCATCAATCAGATCATCGATCATATAATATCATAATATATCATATATTTCCTGATCTGAGTCAGCTTCTCCAGCCTCATCTGGCCGTGCAACACTCACAGTGTCACAGACTGGATGCAGAAGTATTATTTAACACATTATGTTGACGAAACACTCGAGACAAATGTAATTAAAGTCAGATCCACTCGTGTCTTAGACGTGAACGCGCTCTCAGCTGGAGAGAGAAACCCTGGCTTGATTTACCGAGTTGATAACCAGCGTCGTAGGACCGCTTAGCGAGATCTCGTTTGTTAGTTTGTTGTTGTTAGTTTGTTTGTTACTCAAACATATCCAGGGTCTGTTGAACTGGCTTCGTAGTACAGGGCACAGGTGGCTAGCAGCGCTAATGTCAAAGACACAGACATTATACATTATATTTGTATTTTACATCCCCCACTCCCCCCGTTGACAGCTTACTAGCGGTACCGAAGTGGGCCGGTCGAGAGTCCCGGGATGATTTGTAGTCCCATTCCACCACTGGCTACATGACCATATGATCGCCCATATTGACGCACCTCATTCCTAAACTTCTAACAGATACAACATAAACCGATCCTTCAGCCTCATATGAGCTCTCAGACACGTTCAACATTAACCTGTCATCGCTGTCTGAGCTTGCTGCTGTGTGCGCCGTCGTGCGTTTACATCTGACTGTATATATATAAAGGTTTACATGCAGATGCTGGGATCCTGGACGGTGCAGCTGGAGCGCTGTGCCCGCAATGACGTCACCCATCATTTGGCGGGACTTGAAGAATCCGCGAGAAGATCCAGAAAATTGTCAACATTGAAGGCAGATTAATGGTTATCAAAGTACAAATATCCAAAATCAGTTCAGTAACGGTTTTCAAGGGGACAATATGTACTCAAATTGATGGGTTTGGATGATGGGGGAAAACCGTGTCACAGGCTCTTTAAACTATCGACCTATTTGGTCGTTTTTTGTAGGAGGACAGGCTGATTAAAAGGACAGGAATAAAATACATCTTCTCATCTAATGAGCACATAAAACAAATAAATAATAATTTTTAAAAAAGGAACTTAAAGGTCCCATGTCATGCTTTTCTGGATATTACCCGTCCCCTTGTGTGTTATGAAGTTTGTTCTGCATGTAAACGGTCTGCAGAGTCAAAAACCCTCAAAGTACACCCTGTAGCGAGTTGGAACAGGAGCTCCAACAAGCCGTTTAGGACAGAGAGTGAATACACATACTTTACAGAGATGCTGTGAGAAACCAATGTGAGTTTGGAACATTGCACACAATAAATCTATTCTAGTAGAGCTCAACAATGATCAGTAGAAATGGCCATGACATGGGACCTTTTAATAAAGACCACAAGAAGATTCCACTGTGTGCCCCCCCCCTTCATCCCACTGCCCCTCTCCATTGACTCTTCACCCACTTGTCAACACAAGCCTGCAATTTCCTCCTCGCAATCTTAATTAGCACTTCCTCTAGCTGCCTCGCAGCCATCTCTGAGGCAACAGCAGAATCTGCGGCCATGGCAGCGTGGGCCGGGGCCACTCCATTTCTTGGGGGGGCCGACCATCACGGGGTCACAGTGTTCATCATCTATTAAAATGACCATCACCGTCATCAGAAGCAGTGGGCCCATCTCTACCAGCTGCCCCCTGCGTCTTGAGCCTCCTCGGGGGGCATTATGGGGGAAAGAATCAGTCATACTGTAACAACAGCAGAGCCAACGCATGCACGGTGATTTCGAGCAGATATGCTTTAGGGAGCAATGCAGGGGTCTTAAATATGAATTGAATCAGAAATGTGCATCATGTTCTTTATTGGCACTGGCTTTTTACTCATTTCTGATTCATTCTCAACACCATTGATTCATCTCTGAGATAAAAACAAGTCGGTTTAACAGTGAGGGAGCTCGCAGGGGGAGAGCCTCTCCTCTCCTCAAATGAATTATAGGGGAAGACGAGTGATTGCTACCTGACGAGTTTGTGCAGCAGGAGATCTGGACATGTTAGTCATGGTTCCTGAACTCGCCATATCTGTCCAAACATCAGCCTGGCAACATGTGCCTTTTTGGGATCATATTTACTGATGAATGGCTGTCTGCTTGAAACTGTTACGAATGAAAATGTCTCTGAGGAATCCGCTTGTTGCGCTGGATTTGAAGGCAGCACGTGTGGGCAGATTGAATCCACTAAGAGGCCGCCCAGGAGGCTTTGAGACGCTCGAACAGAAAGTCCCTGAGATTGAACAACCGCGGCACCAGTCAGGATGTCTTCACACAAATCTGCTCCGCCAGAGTCTGTGATGTGCGGGGAATGAGCTCATGGGCAAAACATGATGTCAAGTATTCACTGACTCTGAGTTACAGCACTCGTCCCGTCATACCGTCAAATCCTTCCTCGATACAGTACCATATCATGTCCGCCTGGACCTTCTTGTGAAATCCGTTGCATGTGCCTCAACATAAATAATCAATGCACATGAGTGTTTTAGCTCAGCCATGGTTAAACACAACATGCTGGTTGTCATGGTGATTAGCATATGAAATGTTTTTGTTAATAGAAAAACATCATCCAATCTGTTATGAACCCATTTTGTGTATAAATCAGATAGTGTGAGTTCAAATGACTGAACGGCATTTTGAAGCTTCAAATCAATCTCAACAGATTGAGGTTTATGAGACTTGACTGGTATTGAATTACTTTTTTAAATACATACATTTCTATGACCCGTGTTACTTTTTATCTTCTGTAGACTTTGTAGTTAATTTAATGACTGGATTCTTCAGCCATTCTGAATTTGGATGGGATATTTCTTTCTAAAAGCTGCACTCTACGGGGGCTTTAATTGTCTCGAGCACAAACACATATTTTTCAACCCCCGTCCTCATTATAGTACAGCCATAATTACCTCCTGTTTGTCAGCTCACTTGCTGATCCTACTGTTCTTCAAATGCACTTCAAAGTGTATCTTTGTATCGTTATAGCTTTCTCAGAGCTGTGCTTATTGTTTCTGAGTTCCCCTCACTCACTCAGCGCACGTTGTGAAACCTGAACAGAGAGAGAAAGATGTTGCAGTGGATCATCCAGTGTCATGTCGTGTTATTGCTGCTCCACCCGGGTTAAGCCGAGCGGATTTGATGTGCAATGAGCTTCATGAAATAACAATTTAGCAGATACTTGTCCCTATCTTACTGTAAGTTATCAATGTAACATTTAGCAAGAGAAATATAAAGGTCTGGTTTGTATTTCATTAAATCTTTATATAAAACTGCCAATACTTGTACCTGCCAATATTGCGTTTGCGTTCAACGTACTCCAGGAAGTACCACCCAAGAGATAGTCTCGCACAAAACCAACTGTTCAAAACCACAAGATGTTTTAACATAACACTTTTTTACAAGTTTAACATAACTTACTTGAGTATTTCCATTTCATGCTACTTCATACTTATACTCCACTACATTTTGGAAGCAAACATTGTACTTTACGCTGCACTACATGTAATGTATACCTGAAATCAAGATGAGTTACTTTTTACTTTTGCAGGTTAATATTGTCAATGCTAAAATAAATCAACTAATACATTATAATGCACTATTATGAATTTGCCACCTGTAACATTTACAAAAAGACAACATGACAATTCAAAGACATCGCACAGACGAGTCAAAGCAGTGGAAGGAGGGACAGCGGGGGTAGCAGCGTCCAATTATTTCAGGCCAGTGTTCAAATGTAACACTTAGTTTGACAGTAGGAACGCTTTGCACCAACAATTGCTGTCATGGTTAAAAGATGTTGATTGTCGGTGATAGACGGGATGCACACCACAGTGTACGGTGACATCCATCCCAAACTCCTCACGAGAGGTCTGGCAGCATTTAAACTAAAGACTAAATGTTTCACCTTCATCTCTGAGATGTTCACATAGTCAGAAAGACTTTAAAAAATGACAGATGCTGTTATTGTTTTGGATTAAGACACTCTTGAAAGCTTTGCAGCTAAAACATTTCATTTGTCGTATGTTGAGCATAATATCTGCATTGATTAACCCCAACTTCCATTTTCTACGATAATGTTGAAACACGGCAAATATGGCAAAGTGCAGATCACCACAGTAAATTAGATGTTCTCTAGTTTGTTTGTTTTGTTTGTTTATTTATTTAAAGGAGTGCACATTGATCAACATTGCTGTAAACGTGCCAGTATTAGTCAGCAGGCTAATTTTCAACTGTTGTCCTTTTGGCAAGATGTTAAATAACCACAATAAGACTAGAGAAATAAAAACATAATAGTCGGCAGGCATGTTCCTGTTAAAGGCGGGAAGAAATGATTTGTAACATAGCTCACATGAGTCTACATTACATTACATTTAAGTAAAGAGTAAGAGCTCTTGGTAAACACCAAGTTGTGTTCGATGCCGTCACATGAAGAATGGCAGTATTTAATCATAGCCCTGGACAGTCTCAGCCTCCAGACTTCAGCAAAAAGCTGCACTATCCTGCACAACAGGTCTTCACCCACAGTCCTCAGGCTCCCACACACTCTTCTGGTGTCAGATTCCACTCGTGGTCGCTGGTATGATGAGATCAGTATCACACACATAATCAAAACCCAGCAGGGGTCAGTGGGTTTCTGAGTCGGCCTTGTCGCGGCTGCAGGACAGGACAGCTGGTTTAGGGGTTCAGCAAGGCTGCGTTTGAGGCCCACTCGGGCCAAGTGGAAAAAAAAGAGCAAAGCCACACCTGTTGGTGTGACTGATGATGGACAGTGACACATTTGGAAAGGTGTTTACGTTCTTCGAGCACCAAGAAAGCATGTAATGTGGCAGCTTGAAGAGAATTTGAAGCTTCAAGCGCATCATCTTCTTACACAAACTGTTTTAATCTTTTATCTCTTAGATCTCTCTTGACCAGAGCAAGTTGAGTCTTGTTGTTTATAAGCAGTTTTAAAACAAATCATTCATGTATAGTTGTTTTTAAATGTTATTTAAGAACTAAATTCTCTCTGATTATGTCAATAATCTGCTTTCATGCTAGTCATGTGTCTTAAGTATGCAAATACAAAATGCACGGTAGGAAGTGGGTAGAGACAGATTTAGTCATGCTTTAGCAGCAAACGTGATGCATTCTGCCCCAAACACATGTCTGACCGCATTTGTCAAACAGACGCACCAGGCTTGAGTCACTTTCATTTGCGCAAATGCCTACAAGGTGCGCCTCCCTCCTTATTGCATAAAGGGAGTTTTCACAAATAACAACCCTGTTGAGCCTCTCGTGACGGAGGCTGTTATTAAGAATGCAAATGTTTGAATGCTTTTGACCAGACATCCAAGGGAATTCACCCTGCCAGCTCTCGATCTGTGTCATGTCCTTATTAGCCCATGAGTGACGAGAAACGCTCATTGTTGAAGAATCCCTGGCGAGCAAGCGGCCTGTTGATGATGTTGGCAGCTGCCATGAAACATGGAGAAAAGAAACATCGGAGGTTGATGAAGAAGGAACTTCTCAAGAGACAACATTGTTCGGTGTTCTGTCATTGAGGGCAGACACAGCGATAATCAACAGACAACTTCAAGGATCATCCAAGTTGCCCCCTAGCTACGTGACCGCGGTGCAATCTGCGTCATGCCTAATGCCTACAGAGTATTTCCAGAAAAGGCTTGGGAAATCTCCTGTTCGATGCTAGCTTTGTGAAAAGGAAACCCAGAACAAAGCCAGCACCTAACTAGCAATCAAGCGGATCAGCTCCGTGCCATGTGAAGTCGACAGTAGCCTAGCACAAAGGGAAGGTTAGTTTATCTCCATCAACAACGAATAAGCTCTTTTATTGACACCAAGTGAGTACTTTTCTTTTTAACAATATTAACTAGGCTTCAAGACACTTAGCTTTAATATTGATTGATACAAAAATGATGTAAAAATAAACCTTATCATAAGATGATATATACAATAAGTACAGTTTATACTCCTGCGTTTCACAAGCTGAAGCAGTATTAATATGCAGTTTTTTACCAAGCAGTGTTCAGTATACGTGTTGTTGAGCTCTCCATTCTCATATTTGTTTCAATCTGATGATCTTACCTGGTCTGTATCTACTGTATTAAACCACATGGCCAATCCTTTTACATAACAGCTAATACATTATGCACTTTGCATAAATTAACTTATCAAAAGTGGGACTCCATTTGATTTTCAGCCAGTGTTTTGAAGAGGTGCAGTCAGTCTGGGGAGAATGGGACACTCCAAACGCTATGAGTTCGTTCTTGCCAAAGGACAGTTACCAAGGTGGCCTCCATACTTGAGCCAGCTCTGCTCAGCAACATTCAAAGGTCTCCAATAATAGCTGCTTGGTTCTGCATCTGCTTTTAAAGGCCTCAAGGTGGGTTCAAACCAAGTGCGTCCACCAACAGAAAAACAATCGGTATTTGTTTACGGGAGAATTGGCTATATCAGCCATTTGGTCTCCTGGGCCCCGGCTGTGACGTAGGTGGATCCGGGGTAAGGCTCTTCGAAGCACACTGCAGAGTGGGCATGTGTCCAGATTGTGTTTGAGGGGTCGCTGCGGTGGAGGATCCCAGAGGGACCAGAGGAAGCAGCGACTTCACAGCGGATCATCTTCAGCTGACTGTGCAGCACCCGGCCTGTCGAGCAAGCAGAGTCACGCTTCCTCATCCCAGCTGTCAGCAGAGGGGGGGGGTTGACACCAAAGCACAGAGGATACACAACTCAATGCTTTATTGAGTATGTAATGGGCTTTAGAGATGTTTTAATGGACACATATCCTCACATGTTTTTATTTTGACAAATTGTAATACAGCAGGTCGCCATGAGCAACCGTTTCAGGGTTTACGATGGTTCAAGGCATGCAAACACACCTGTCAAGTTAAACAGATCCTTTGAACCTGGATACCACGGATACTCAATATGACGATGATAGATGACTCGAAAGGACGTGATAATGACTTTTCCTAACCACTTTTCCTAACCACTTTTACTCGACAACAATGGGAAAAGTCAATAGGTCAATGGCAAATGAGAAGAAGAACTCATTCGGACTTCATGACTATAAAGACGACTGGGGAAATCCCACTGCTAGTTCTTTTTTATAAACTTTTTAAAAAATGCATTGAAAAAGGCTAAAAGAGATAGGATAGAAAGCATTGAAGCTCCTTTCCTTAGCATGTAGAGATTTAAACATCAGCTAAATAAATCCGGTCATAAGTCTTTTACTAACCACTTTTCCTTAACCTCAATGGAAAATGTCATTAGGTTAAGGAAATATAAGAATTCATAAAGACTTGTGGGGAACTGCTATCTAAACATGTCTTCATATAAAAGTAGAAAACACTGTTTGATCAGTTTATTTTTGAAGATGGGGAATGTTTTGAAAAATGACCCATCCTAGTGTTAGGAGCAGTGGGCAGCCATTTTGAACAGCGCCCGGGGAGCAGTGTAGGGAACGGTGCCTTGCTCAGGGACACCTCGGTAGCACTTGGTCTTGCCGGGACTTGAACTGGTGACCTTCCAATTGCCAAGCCAAGTCCCTATCGACTTCGCCACCACCGCCCCTAATGATGATTTAAATAACTGATTTTGGTCCTTGTCCGTAACATGTCTTCATTTAATAGTCGGAAACATCGTTTTTCTGTCCTTATTTCTAGGTGGTCTAAATGTTAAATGTACTTATATCTCAAAAAAACTTCACAGCAAAAGTGTAAACCAGGTCAGTATGTTAAAGTACTGCAATCCATATTATCCATCAGTGCATTAAGCTCATTGACATACATAAGATTTCTGAGCAATATGTCAAATACGCACATGAGAGGGGTCCCGTGGTCAGTTTGGGATTAGATGGGATTAAGGTGAGAGGAATTAAAAGCATTTACTGGAGAAAACAGTTTAGACGAGGATAAGGAAATAGGCTCATCAAGTATTATAATACATGTGTGTCTTTGTTTTTCTCTTTTCAGTTTAAGAAAAGTCCCATTTCCAGTGAAGGTTTGTCCCTTGGCTGTGCAGCTTCTCATGCGGGGGAAACCGAAGAGCGTCAGCGTGGAAAGCAAAGCGGGACAGAACAAAGCAGATTTCAAGAAGAGTCGAGATGGTTTCGTCCTGCTCGTCCCGGATAACTAACAATCCTGCCAGAAGAACCCGACCCCAGGAAGTGGACGCTCTGCCTTCGAGGAACTGGTCCACCCTCACGCTTTAGATTGTTTAAGTATTTGTCCAAAGTGTAAACAGCTGAGTCTGCTTTCTTAACTATAAAGCTGCACCAGGGCAATGTTCAGCAGACACTAACAGAAGTGTTGAAGAGAGAAATTAGGAGATTATTATGTTGTAAAAACTGCAAAGTTGCCTTACACGTGTATGATACTGTTTGCTTTTATGTTACAAGATATTTGAAGATGAAACAAAAACATACATTAAAGCACTCTTTGAATGACAAATTGTACATCACAATGCATACAAACGACCAAGAGAAGAATTCCAGATATATTTTTGTACATTTGAGTGGAACTTTAATAAAATGAATACTTTATTGTTCCTCGTCTCATGCTGTTACCTTAAGAAAGACAGGCTGAGACCATTATTCCATGTCAGAAGTAATGAGAAGGAGAATGAAAATAAATGATTCCAAATGGACTCGATTGGCTAGACAACTCTATTATATGCTTGGCCTCCGATGGTTTAGATGATGTTGCGATGTGTTTGATCAAAATAAAATAACAAACCTTTGCACATGCAACAAAGAAAATAGGCCTTTACAATATTCAAAATATTCTAACAATTATTATGAGAAACTAAGCTAGTGTTAGCTGGCATGATATCTGACCAACCTGATCTCACCAGAATGCGTGACTCCTCCACGACTCCTTAACACCGCATTGCGTGGTGGAGTCACGCATTCTGCTACTTTTACGTGTCGGCACCATAGACTGTAAACCACGCAAAAAACCCCATGCAAAGTGAATGAGGCTCCTCTGTCGTGGTGCACACACGCATTTCTACAACGTCCCGCAGTGAGCTTTTATTCTATAAAACGTTTTTTAAATCTACTTTATGGCTTGTCGTAACTCACGGGAGGCTTCTTTTATTTTATTTATTTATTTTTTCGTCAGAATGTAAAAATTACATTTGTTACGAATTTTTGTTCTCAAAAAACAGTGCATTGTGTGTAATACAACTGTGATTTTTATTAAATTAGTTAGTTTTTAAGGAAGGCCAGAGCTTCAGCTGTGTCCAATAGATTGTTCCCTTTAGTTAACGTTGTTTAAAAGATAATGATCATGTCCCCTTTATTGTATTGCGAGCGTCCATTCCCATTGGATAACGGATAATTGTACAACCGGAAGTAAGTCAAGCAAGTCAAGTCATACGAAATTCTGATGAATAAGCCCAGTTTCCGCATTCCCACACTATGATCTTCATTACATCCACAGTTAATCATTTGAAATCTAATTTAGACCCATGACAATCTATTAGATTCATATTAACCCTAGAACTGCAGACAGTATAGCGAGGACTCAAAAAGTCTGTTCAAAAAGGCAGAATTCCAGGTAAGAAAATCATATATGGCATTTACCATTACACATATTTCATTTACATTTATGTTAACACTAGAACCGCCAACAGCGTCAGCACCTACATAGATATCACTTTCAAATCATTTAATTTGTTCCTCTTCATAAGTTCCTTATAAACTAAGTAGGACGATTTAAAACTCACTTAATTGGGTTCATTTTGAAATTCATTTAATTTCAAACCTTTATTTATACAGATAAATCCCATTGAGATCATTGATCTCTTTTCCAAGGGAGACCTGCTCAAGTAGTTCCACATGAAACATAAAAACATAAACAGAACAACAAAAGGACATCATCCAGCATCATTTACATAATGATCCACATAAGCAGGTACCAATAGCTTCCGATTGAGTAGCATCCAACCGAGCTTTAAAAACATGTAGTGGCACCAGATTGTTCAGTTTCCATTTAATTTGCAGACTATTCCAAGACAGAGGAGCTGCGCATCTAAAAGCTGTCTTGCCTAAGACAGTCCTAGCAGTTGGCACATGTAATAAAACCACAGCATTCTATCTCAGGCAGGAGCCACTTACAATTTCCCGTGAGATCAGGGAGCAGATGTAGGATGGAAATTTCCCTAACATGGCTTTGTATATAAAAAAGTACCAGTGACTGAGCCTCCGTACAGTTAGTGAAAGCAAACCAGCCCTTGCATACAGGGTACAGTGATGGGTTAATGCTTTACAGTTTGTCACAAATCTCAGTGCGCTGTGATACGCAGCATCTAACTTGACCAGGCAATTGGCAGGTGCATTCATATAGACCAGATCCCCATAGTCCAGCACAGGTCAAAGGTCACAGTGACTAGCCTTTTCCTGGCCTCAAGCGAGAAGCAGGACTTGTTCCTGTAGAAGAAACCTAGCCTAACCCTCAGCTTTTTAAGCAGGTTATTGACATGAAGTTTAAAAGTGAGACAATCATCAAGCCAGATACCAAGGTAATTGTAACAGGTAACCACTTCAAGTTTTATTCCTTGCATAGTTACAATATCTAAAACAGGCTCTGGTGTCTTTTTAGCTTTAGAAAAGAGCATTACCTTGGTTTTATCCACATTTAAAAGAAGCTTTAATTCAGAGAGCTGAGTCTGAATAATGTTAAAAACAGCCTGTAATTTAACACCAGCCTCCTGAATGGAGGGACCTGCACAGTACATCACGGTATCATCCGCATAAAAATGTAAAGTAGCTTCAGTTTATCATCATAACAGATCAAAAAGTTCAGATTCCATCTACAATAAATCAAGGAATGATGCACTTCTACAAACAAAAACAACATCATTAAAACATTTAAACAAACTACTAAAAGTAGATGAACTACATTATTCAAAAGTTTACTGTAACTTCTGATAATAACACAGGGGAAATAAACTAAACTCTCTCTCTCTCTCTCTCTCTCTCTCTCTCTCTCTCTCTCTCTCTCTCTCTCTCTCTCTCTCTCTCTCTCTCTCTCGACAGCCCGTCAGTATCAGGGTTAGTCAAAATGAATCCCTTGGTGGTTCTAGTGTTCATTTACCGTTGTCTTCTCTTTGCAATGATTAATCGATTTGAAACCAAGTCTAACGTAGCTTAAACTTAACGTTAGCTTTCTAGCTAACACAACACATGCACGTATAGCCTACCTTTCTCTGTGGTTTTTTGTTGTAGTGACGAATGAAGTTGGATGTTGTGGTGGTCCTATCACTGATCTTTATGCTGCAGACCCTGCATACCGCTGTTCTCTTCTTATTACCGTCATCGACAACATAATCCTTGAATCCAAACTTGACTATTTTTGGAGTTACGCTAGCCGCTGCCATGTTAACTGACACCTCTGCCAGCTAGTGGGTTGCCAGGTTTGCGCGCATGTCGCTATAATCACCCAATCACGTTTTTCAAAAAAACTAAACGTAATATCTCAATACAAAAACAAGCGCAAATATTTAATTTTAAAAAGTCAAGTCCTTTCAAGTCATCTATCTCAAGCTTAAGTCAAGTCTCAAGTCATGAATACCAAGTCAAAGTCAAGTCAAGGATTTTATCAATGTTAGTCAAGCAAGTCTCAAGTCCAGAAATATGTGACTTGAGTGTGACTCGAGTCCCCACCTCTGCTAATAAAAGGAGTACTCCTGTTATAATCTTGTTTTTTGTGTTTCCCGTTTTATTTTGTAAGATTCTTGTCTTAATGTCCGGTTTTACTTCCTGTCTTTGTGTTTTGAAGAAGAAGATGAAGATTAAACTTATTATCATTACATAGTACAGGTACTATGTAACAAAACGGTTTCTCTGCATTTGACCCATCCTAGTGTTAGGAGCAGTGTGCTGCCATTTTGAACGGCGCTCGGGGAGCAGTGTGGGGAACGGTGCCTTGCTCAGGGACACCTCTGTAGCACTTGGTCTTTCCGGGACTTGAACTGGTGACCTTCCAGTGGCCAAGCCAAGTCCCTATGGCACCACCACCGCCTTTTGTGATCTTTTTCCCCGCTCTGATTGACCCACCTGTGTATAATCAACCTAATCACCTGCTGCTCTTCACCTGCCATCTTTTAGTCCTGTCTGTAATGTGCCTGTCTATCCCAGGGGTTCTCTGTTTTTGTATTATTTTATTTAACTCCATCAACTTAGCTTTTAACTTAGCAGAACCATATATCATATTTTTATATCATCACTTACTTTAACCAACAGTACAATTTGAGTGCTAACAATAGGTTTCAGGCTTGCTATGCTAGTAGCACCTGTGGGGGAAACTTCTGAAGCAATTGGAGTCACGGTACGTCCACACAGCAGCTTCAGAAGAAACTTCCACCGCTTCCAACGCTTCTCTGCCCATTGACTCTGAATGGGGATGACGTCACTTTGCCTCGCTTTTCGCCAAACTGCATTGTGGGGGAGCGAAGCGAAGATTTCCAGGATGTCCAGGATCTCCAGGATTCAAAAGTTGAGCAATGTTCAACTTTTGAAGCTGAGCTGGAAGCGCCAGCCAATCAAACACGTTTATGCAAATCTGACAGTAGAAGCGCTAGCCAATCAAACCGCGTGTAAGCAGGGAGAACCAGACCGCAGTTCATTTCCTCATATTCCAAACGAGAAATTACGGTAGCAAATCACCCGGTTCTTTACGACTAGAACTATTACCGGGATACAAACCGGAGGAACCAGGCATGGAGGGAGGTGGCAGAGACAGTGGGGGAAACTGGTAGGTTTTCGCCTGTTTGGGGAGTTTATATATATATATATATTGCTCCCATAAAATCCCCGGGGTTTTTTGCTTTGTATGTCGGGGGTGGGAGATTCATGTGATTGGTTGTTGGTCGTATTGCTCGCAAAAAATCCCCAAGCTGTCAGACACGCCCAGCTCCAAGATTTTCAAGATTTTTGAAAAGCTGCTGTGTGGACGTACCGTCAGGACTCAGATGCCCCTTTCACACCAACGCGTTTTCAGCTCCGGCTCGGAGCTGGAGCCTAAAAAGTACCGGTTTTTCCTGTTCACACCGCAAAGGCGCCGCCTCTTAGCTCCGGAATCCGGTTCACTTCCAGCTCCAAAAAATTGTTGGTCTAGAGGCAAGAGCTTCGGAGCTAAGAGGCGGCGTCGCTTACGTCTCTCTTACGTCGAGGCGGGTTGAAGTAGATGCTGAAGACCACAAAGAAGTCTTGCATTTCGCATGTGATGTTTGTAAAGTTCCAAGTAAAGTCGTCCCTTGTAAAGTCGTCCCTTGTAAAGTCGTCCCTTGTAAAGTCGTCCGATGCCTTCCATTTCGTTTCGTAAGAGGATAACCAAAGCGAACAGCGCTTCAATACAATCGGCCATTGTTGTTGTTGTCGATGTGAGGGATTTCCGCGCGGTTTGGATTTTATGAAGCAGGCACGTAAACGGTGACGTCATGACGCAGCAGCGGCAGCTCTGGGCGGTGTGAACAGAGCGGGAGCAGAAGAGGGAAACCGGAGCTGAACCAGAAAAGCTCCCGCTCAGAGCTAGAAAGGGAAAAGCGCTGGTGTGAAAGCCGCAAGAGACACACGAGGAGAGCTGGAGCTTTGATGGCAAACACTGACGGTTTATTTGGAGCTTCGGCCGGAGAATTCATAAGACATGTCACGGGCCACGATTAAAACACACGGTTGAGATGCCACAATCAATTCTGAAGACCTCTCCTGTAGCTAAATGGTAAATGGTAAATGGACTGTGCTTATATAGCGCTTTATCCAGTCTTTAAGACCCCTCAAAGCGCTTTACATATTACATGTCGTTCACCCATTCACACCCATTCATACAGAGCAGTGTACCTAACTCTAGGAACTAACATTCATACACATTCACACACCGTTGGCCATGCCATCGGGAGCAACTCAGGGTTAAGTATCTTGCCCAAGGATACATCGACGTGTTGGCTGCACGGGCTGGGATCGAACCCACAACCTTCTGGTTGAAAGACGACCGCACTCCCTCACAGCCACAGTCGCCCGGTAGCTCCAGGTTTTAACTAGTTCAGAGTGTAATAATCGACATTCTTTAATAGATAGACTAAACAGCTGAAGACACTGAATCACATTTGTTGTCGCTTATGGCTCGGGGTCATCTACACCCCGAGAAAGACGTGTTCCAGGTGTCCCACAACAATAACTATCTCTGACCGAGAGTTGCCCGCTCACAAACTGGTAACATCAACAATATGCTAGGGCAGCCCCTCCTTAAGAGAGATAACGGCAGCTCAAGGTTGGTCAGCTGCGTCAGAGGGCGAAGGAGGAGGACATGCAGGGCAAATTATTCCCCAACAGCACCCAGAGCCGCCATTTGCCGACAGGCAAGGCAGGCAACTGCTTGGGGCCCCTTACCAGAAGGGGGCCCCAAAAGAAGGTCGATTAAAAAGGTCCACAGCAACGACAACATGTTATGTCCAGAGTGTCTTGGGGCGCCACTGGTAGCAGCTAATGTAGCATAAGGCCAGGACGACGAGAGGACTACAGAGGTCAGGTCAGCTAATTTCTTCACATGCTACTCAGATAATCTCAACTCTCCAGTTTGGAAGTCGTTCTCCGACGTATGTTCACAGGCTTTGGTTATAATGTGGAAACAACATGAACACTACAAAGAAGGTGCATTGTATTTCCTACACCAGTGTACTCCCTAAAACTAGAACAATATTGCTTTACATGATTTATCACATGGGTTTATGTTAAAAAATACATTTAAATAAACTAATCCAGGGCATTCTACATGGACAGCAACTAACCATCAACCTACCATAATCCAAATTATATGTGAGCGAAATATTTTTGCGCGATACATGAATAATTGCCGTTTCATTTCTCTTTCCTTGTTGATGCTCTGATTGAATGTGAATAGGGCTAATATATTTCCCAGTTGAGAACTTGTTTTAACAATTTTTCCCGAAACCACATTGATGCAGCATTTCCACACATTATTTGTCCTTGTCTTCTTCCTGGCGCCTACATTACCCACGGCAATTTATCATTTCACTTTACTTCTGAAGCCACAACAGCTTTATACAAATGTGTTCTCCTCTGCAATGCAGTATAGACCTGTCAACACACCTTGAGGTTTAAATTCATAGAGAATCTATGATAACATCCACTATTATCACTGCGGCTTTAAGTATACTTAACTGCCAGCGACATGTTTTTTTCTCCAATGTTGGATATTTCATATTGGATATAAAGTCTTTGTATGTCATTTAAAAATTCAGTCTGAGAGCTTAATTATGTCGCCTGTTGTTATCATTTCTTTCCACAGCGCCTAGTGAGACTTGTGTGTGTTTATTTTGAATGTGTATGATTTGCATAATGTGAACACAGAATGTACTTCGAGTATCTTTATACATTTCACCAATAAACCTCTTGTTGTTTATTTAACGGCGCTGTGTTTAAATACATTCACACCTTTTAGTGTCAATGTAACACTTCAGAGCCGCCGTGCACCTCTTCAATCAACACTCTGAAGCCGAAGATAACTAACTGCAAGAATGAATGTGCACAGTGTTTTGCAGCGTGATCTGTGCAAATTCACCTCGGCATTGTTTGCTGTGGTCTGGTTTTCTCACTGCCTTTTAAGATGATAGCAAGTCTGTGTGAATCATGTTTCAAAGCACAATGATTCACTCCATTTCTCCGTGTGAGCGTCACCAGATTGGGGCCAGAGAGCAGCACTTATCAGCTACTTCCAAAGCCGCCTCACACCTCCCCTCTCCGATGCTTTGTCACCAATTCACACATTTCATCCTCTAACTCTTGTATTCTCACATGGCTGCAATCGCCCCCCAGGTGACATCCACGTGTGAACGGTCTGGAGGAAGTCAACATGACGGCTGTCCGGGGGACGGATCCTGTATGAAAGGTGAAATGTTTCCCAGAAGAAAACCGAACTGTTGGATTTTTTTTAACTGAGTCATTTCATTTCATTTCAAACGGTTTTATTTATCCAGATTGGTCCCATTGAGATCATAGATCTCTTTTTCAAGGGAGACCTGCAGCAATTAGGTTCCACATGAGTACTTTTAGGCCCCGTCAACACGGAGACGATATCAGTTGTATCCGCTAACGTTCTTTATCGTATAGACGGTTCGTCCACATGAAGCCGAAACTGAGCCGCAGCTTCGGAGCCCGAAAACGATACACTTTGAAAACGGGTAAGTGGGTAAGTCTGGAGACGAAACGCTTGCGGCTCCGTGTGTACGCCCCTATACGATCATTTCCTGAATCGATGACGCCATCGCCTCTCCCCACCTCTCCTGCTCACCCCCGCGTCATTGCTGATGCGTTTCGCCAACAACAACAATAATGGCGGATCACAGGGTTGCGTTCGTGCTCCAGATGCTACTGACCATGATACAGATTTTAGTGCAAAATGTACAGCTCCTCTACCACAACCATCAGCAACAATAATAATATAATAATGATAATAATAATAATAATAATAATAATAATAATAATAATGGTGTTATTCGCTGCTTTTGGTGTATTTTGTGGCGGAAGTACAGCACTACTTACAGGCCCGGCATATGTACTACAGCGACTTCGGTTTGAAATCGGTTTCGTCTCCGTGTGGCCTTAGATGCTTTGAGGCAGTTATTGCCAAAAAGTTGTCTTCAATCGCATTTATTGGAAATGGCAATACTGTGGAACTGAATAGAAAATAATTTGGGCGCCTGACTATCATTTTAAACTGTCGTTCCGAGGCTATATCTGAAATCCCTCACTCTTGTAAACGATATAGTGAGTTAGTCTTTTTGTAGTTCTGTTAAGGGCTAATTACCATTTAAATAATTATGATACCAGTAGGCCTACACATTGTTTCTATTGTCATTCAATACCCATCCTGTAATTGTAAGCAATCACTTTTGTCAGATGAAACCCCTCCCCATCCAAATTATTTGTACACAAACACATTCTCATATAATTATTATATGTATTTAAACTGTGCTCAAATTCAAACAAAGCTTGTTGAGCTACATCCTCAAAAGGTTTTAAAAACAGGTATCGTTTGACTAGAGAAGTTTACATTTTCTTTTTTTAATAGAGTGCAGCAGGATGGAGACAAATCCACAGGTTGTGTTGGGAAAATCATTTCAGCAAAGCAGCACAGCAGAAAACAAATGTCCACAAAGGGAAAAAAGTCATTTGAGGGGTTCAGGACTACTTCCTGCTTCGCTCTATATCGTCCAAATAGAACTCCCTGATAGGAACAAGTTAATGAGAGACTACATTTGGTCACAGCCCTGGATTGTTTTGGATGTGTCACTGGCACCGTCATTGAAGTGCAGTGAGATCTAAGCGCCTGTTAAACTATATGCAATATATACCAATACAAATGATCGGGAACTCAAATACTTACTGTAAATGAAAAATCGAAGAACATGATCTTAACTTCAAGACTTTACTCACAATGCTTTGTGCCTTCAGGTTCTCCTAACTAGTACCTCATTCACACCAACGCAACTCCGGTTCAAGCTCCGTGCTAGAGCTTTTCAGGTTCAGAACCGGTTCTTCAGTTTAGCTCCGGCTCTTTTCACACCGCCCAGAGTCCGACTGGTGCTGCGTCATTGCGTCATCATTTGCGTCATGACGTAACAGTTTGCGTGCCTGCTTCATAAAGCCAAACCGTGCGGAAACCCTCACAGCTGACACCGACAACAACAACAATGGCCGATTGTGCTCCAGCTTCCTCTGTACCTCTTCGGAAGCCCAGATTCCCAGTAGGTAGCTGGTCTCTTCAGTGGACCACTGCTGCTTGTTAAGTTTCTCCATCGTTGTGTACAAACTGGATAAAACGCGGGCTTCTTGTTGTTGTTCAGGAGTTGATCCCGCCCCCGCCCCCGCCTCGACGTAAGCGTGACGTATGCGGTGCTTTTGCTCTGGCCGGACAATTTTTTGGTGCTTGAAACGAACCGGATTCCGGAGCTAAGAGGCTGCTCCGCTGCGGTGTGAACAGAAAAACCCGGTGCTTTTCAAGCTCCAGCTCCGAACCGGCCCCGAAACACCGTTGGTGTGAATGAGGTATACGTGACCTATAAATCAGCAGCTGTGCACATTTTTTCTCCAGCACTTTTGTTGTGCTCAGTTATTTTGAGAGTCATTAGACGAGTAAAGTGAAAGTAAACCTCCTGGAGGAATAACTGTCCTCCGCCCCTTTTGCTCTTGTGTCCTGTGTTGATGGCAAATTGTGTTTGGTGGCAAATCAAAGTTAAATGTGAATCTAATCTAGGGCTTCTGATTGGGTCAGAAAGCAGTCAGAACTCTGAAAGCTAACCAGCTGCAGAGGGAACTCGTGCTCAATCAAATGACTGAGATTTGTTTATTTAAATGCTGAAAAAGTATCTTATCCTCTCCTCTTATCTGTTCTCTCAGCAGAGACCATAAACTGCTCCATGATAGATTGGACGCCACCAGATTAACGCACATACGCTGAAGTATTTATTTAAATGTAATCCTTTAATCATTGATGTAAAAGCTATGGTTTATACATTAATTGTGACATCAATGCAGCTCATAGCCTATCCTCTCCATCAGTGCATATTTCACACACACATTCCTTATCATCAGATCAAACGAGGACATTTGGATTCACCAAAGCAGAATATTTCCATCCATGTATTTTTATATTCTGTGATAGGTTTAGTTTGATGGCAGCGTTTCCATTTTCACAGGCACAACAATTATTCTCCCAATTGTTTCCTCGTCACACCCCCCCCAGCCGCTTCACGCTGCCAGACTTTTTCCTCCACACATTTTTTCCCAATCATTTTCTTCTCTGACAGCTCCAATCACAAGCCTTCCTCGCTGTGAAAAGCTCTTGTGAACAGACTGGCGGACATAAATATTGCAATTAGTCGAGTAGCTACAATGTATGCAAATCATTTCTTTTTACGCAACGTTTGTTTTGGATTATGATGAAGTTTCTTGGTTACTTCTAATCTAATTTATCGGGACTGGCAATTGTTAATGCAATCACTTAAAGCGGCGTGCAATTCCATTAGAAAAGGACGGGCACCTGGTCTGTCTCTCTTTAGAGATTAGCTGCCTGCAGCGAGGATTTGGTAATGAGTTGGAGAGGATTTAGCAGTGGGAATATAATATGTGTCCCGGAGCGGCTGTGTTGTTCTCCCTCTAAATCCTCTCAGGGCATGCACTGGTTTGGAGAGCGCTGCAGGTTTTCAGCATCCCGACGTCATCGGGGCGAGTGGAGGTCACATGCAGGGGATTACAGTTACATCAGGGGGGAGATTGGTTTTTACTGTGGCTCACTCGGAATCAACATGCCATCAGCCTGAACGCTTACCGATAACAACATATTTGAGAAACCGCAGCGATCAAACCTAGATTTTTATTGATATGAAATGTAAAACCATTTTTAAGCATGTAAACTGCTCCATACTTAAAATTGTGTTGTAAGATGGGTTCACTTTACTTTAGTTTAAAGGGCCCATGTCATGGCCATTTCTACTGATTATAATTCCATTGTTGAGGTCTACTAAAATAGATTTATACGTTGCAATGTTCCAAACTCACATTGGTTTCTCACACAGCATCTCTGTAAAGTATGTGTGTTCACTCTCTGTCCTAAACGGCTTGTTGGAGCTCCTGCCCCCCCCCTCCCTGTGAGCCCTGTGTGTTCCGATTGGTCAGCTCGACCACTCTGTTCTGATTAGTCAACCACCAGAGAGGCTCCGCCCATGTCTAACAGTGCTTTTTTCACAATGGCGTCGGTACATCCGTATATGTTATACGCTAACTAACCGAACTGTACCTACAACTGTTGTTATTTAGGTGCACTTGTGGAAACTGCGCCATGATGCCTACCGAAGTGGAAAACGTCTGTTGCAAAGAAATTAGAAAGGTAGCCTGGCTGACGTGTGACGAAGGTAACTTCAGCACTTTAGTGAACAGTTTGCAATTTATTAGCGTGATTTGCACAGTACAGTTAAACATTGCATATTTGCAAATTTGTATACTATTTATTGATGTAGTATTTATTAAATGATAACCGTATTAAATTGGAATGTCGTCTGGCAGACGCTGGTCAGGCCCTCGGCTCCACCTGGAAAGAGGGGAGTTATAGCGAGAGCGCCGAAAGTGTTTGTTTGTGTAACATTGACAGCGGTTGAGATTAGTCATTGTGTGCACATGATATGTTTTAGCGTGTAAAGGTCATGATGTAAAGATGCATTAATTGTACAAGTTACCACCGTGTTATTCTGTTCAGTTATAATGTTTGTGTTTGAAATGTGTTCCCCCTCCCGTCTTTTCTGTTGAAGCTGATTATGTTGTGTTGTCTCCTTCCCCCCCACCTGTGTCTTGTTGGGTTAATTAGGCTCTGTGTTTCCTGTTTTGTGGGGGGGGTGAGATCCTTGTGACTGTGCTCAGGGGAACAGCAAGATTGAGGCTGTGTCCTGTGCTCAAATGTAATAAATGCCCACACCGGGTTATATCTTTGGACGTTCTGCCTCTGCCTCCTTGCTTGGTTGGGCCGCTCAATTGTCGGCTTCACAGACAGTTACAACATTATGTAGCCAGCACAAACACCAACAGTAGCACACAACATTATATGCCAAGATATACACCATACATACCCCACACCCTGCAGAACCCCCATAACATGTACAGATTCAATTACAGACCTTTGAGGCGTAGAACGGAAGAAGAGTATCTTATTTTTACCTGTAATAAACTACTACTGTGTTTGATGAAAAATCAAATCATGGTTTGCTATATATGAATGATATGTTATAGGAGCAAATAATTCAGGGAAGAAAGGCTACTAAGTATTTCCATCAAACTTTATTTTTAGAAATGTTCAAAATGAGCATGTGTAAATAATAATATACATATATACACTGTATATCACCCATTGCTCCCCTTATAGGCGTTTTCGGCATCTTGCCTATCGCAGCTTTGTCTGCTGGCTTTTTAGGACGAGGCATCAGAGTGGTCATCCCGTCATGTGTTGTCCGCCGGATACGCCAGGAGTTTTCTGATCTGGCAGGACGAAATCAATTGCAAATCACAAAATATTAGAGAAACTTAGTTGTTTTAGGTTCGTTAGCTTGCCAGCTAGATTAATATGCTAACCTACGTTTGCTATAGTTGTTCAGTGTAATATGCCAACCTACTATGAACAACAGCTAGTGGTTCATATTAGGCTAGCAAGAACATGTTTACAATTGCAATCTTATACGGGTAGTCTGCTACGTTCGGTCATTCATTGTAGCTGGCATAAAAACAATGTTTTCCCTAGCATGTCTAGCTCTTGGTATCCTTCTTGTTTAGCTCGGTAGCATACACGCTAGGAACGCCAACTATAATGTAATTAAGTTTCGCGACTGACCGTATGGTAAATCACCCGGAGTATACTGTCTATGAGTATTTAGCTTGTGAATGCAGACATTCTCCTGCTATGAGATACATGTACACTTTGGCATCTGCTGACATTGGAGTTGATATATGGAAACGCTAGCAACTTAGTTAGCCCAGTTAGCACTGTGTCAATGGCTTAGCAGCCCCAAAAACGTTTACCCATTTACAGTGGCGTTTTTATACACTGAACAAAAATATAAATGCAACACTTTTGTTTTTGCTCCCATTTTTCATGAGATGAACTCAAAGATCTAAAACATTTTCTATATACACAAAATAACCATTTCTCTCAAATATTGTTCACAAATCTGAAAAAATCTGGGATAGTGAGCACTTCTCCTTTGCCGAGATAATCCATCCCACCTCACAGGTGTGGCATATCAAGATTCTGATTAGACAGCATGATTATTGCACAGGTGTGCCTTCGGCTGGCCACAATAAAAGGCCACTCTTCCACCTTCGAAACATCTCCAGACTCCGGCCCTCTCTCCCCGACCCCGTTGCAGAAACATTCATTCATATATTCATCTCCTCACGCATGGACTACTGCAATGGAGTCCTGTTCGGGGTCACCAGCAAAGCCCTGGACAGGCTCCAGTATGTCCAGAACTCTGCAGCCAGGCTCCTCACCCACACTAAGCCCTGGCAACACATTACCCCCACCCTCATCCACCTTCACTGGCTCCCGGTCAAGTCACGCATCCAGTACAAACTCCTCCTGCTAACTTCTCTCTCTCTCTCCACTCCCTAGCCCCTTTTTTAACCGAGAGCTACTTTTAAAGTTGCCAGTCTGCCGAGATCTACCAGTCCAAATCGAGGCGTAGCCATTACTGACAGCTTACTACCAGGAAAATACACACTTCTACTTGTATAAAACTGACCTTTGTACGATGAATACTTCATAAAATACTGCAGATCCTTTATCTTACCTCTTTCTAATCTACACACATACAAGTATTTAACTGAAGTTACACAACAGTGTTGTTGATACAGAGTTGGAGTTTATTCACACGTCACTACAGTGGGTAATGTTTTCAAGAAACATTGAACAGTGCTGCCGGATATGACACAGGAAAAAAAGAAAATACTCTGAACCCTTTCTGTGCCATTATATAAAAATAGTGTTGCTACAAAAGTATAAATTAGGCTCACTAATAAGACAACTCAGATCTGAAGCTACACAATAATCTGCTGCCAAAGTGCAATAAAAAAGACAAAATTAATAGAATCAAACCCTTTTTTTGTTGCAATTTAGTAGATTCTAAAAAGAAATGCCTTTAAAATAGGATGCAAGCAACACTAGTTTCTTAACCTGAATTGATAATAGACTATAATCAATTTAAACAGAACAGATCTTAATGTTTGCATTCTTATACGATTTTGTGCAATAATTATAATGAATAAGTTCAAACAAACTAAAACTTACAGCTGATTAATAACGGTATCTAACTTGAGTTTTTGTTATATCAAAAACCTGTTGAAATGCTACTGTTATTTTTACTGTCCCCCAAAAGCCAGCCTCCAGGAATGCTTCTTTGACAACCTCGCCGTCTTTGAAAGACGTCATGTGTTTCGCAAGAACGTGACTGACACGATAAGATGCTATGGTAGCAGCCTTGCTCTTGTTGTTGGGCCTGGTGAAAATGGACTGCTGTGCATTTAGCTGTCCTCTCAGGCCCCTCCCCTTTTGGGAGCATAGGGCAGAATTAGGAGGGAATTCCGTCTCGTAGCGTTTGTGCACTGTTTTGAAATGCCGCTCCTAAATTACCCTTCTTCGATAAAGCCACGCTCGCATTGCAGATGAGACAGATGGACTTTGAATTGGAATAGATACAAACATAATCATCCTCCCACTCGGAGTGAAAATTATATATTTTGTTTTTTTTTGCTTCTGCCTTAATGGACACGGACAGCGTCAGCAAACTATACCCACTGCTCACCAGCCACGCCCCGACACATGGGGTCACGCCGAATATTGTTGTTCTATTATTAAACACATCTCGCGATCGACTGTGAATCTCCCCGCGATTGACCAGTCGATCGCGATCGACTGGTCAATCGCTTACATCTCTGACCTCCTTCAGCCCTACACACCCTCTCGTCAACTGCGGTCCTCCGACAACGGGCTGCTCTCCATCCAGCGCTCCAAGCTAAAAACCTTTGGCAACAGGGCTTTCAGTGTCGCAGCTCCCACCCTCTGCTATCAGGAATGGCGACTCTCTGGACACTTTCAAAAAACAACTCAAACACCATCTGTTCACCCGGGCCTTTGGCCTCAGCTAAAATGCAGTACCCAGCAACCGGTAATTTATTTGTTCTAACCTGTGTATCCTTGTGACTATTATTATTTTTGTTGTTTTGTTTCCCATTGTAAAGCGTCCTTGGGTCTCTTGAAAGGCGCTATAAAAATTATAATTATTAAAAATTATTATTATTATCAGCAAGACTAAATATGTCACACAGTGACACACATACATTACATTAATTAGCTAGACTATGGAAAGTCAGGAGTCAGGACCAGTGGCAGCCGGCATAGGGGCGCTAGGGGCGCCGCCCCACCTCTTCCCACATACAAAAAAATATATAAAAAATATATATATATATATATATATTTTATATTTTTATTTTTAATGAACAAGGTAAATATCATACAATTGTTATCAGTAAAATGTATAATCTACAATAAAATCTCGTTTAAAATTGTGTTAAAGTTACTGATAAGTCACATGTTTCCTGCCTGGCCTTGCTCGTGGCATTAGTTTATCATTACCAGGCGCCGTGCAAGGAGCCCCCGAGCCAAACAGCAGCAACCAGCACGTTGCAAAAGTCTCAATAGTAAACTGTGCCGCCGAAACATAATTTCAGCCAATCAGCGGCGTCAAATATTTTGGTCACGAGGGCGCTCACGTTGGCGCCCACGTTGGCGCCCACGTTGCTTACGTGCGTTGACGTGAGTTGTTTTTTAGACTCGTGAGTGACCAAGGTGACGCAGTAGTTGGATGAGAATGGTTTAGGGTGCAGGTGGAGTCGCCGGACTTCGGTCCGCACCCAATTCCGTGCAAGAGCTACTCTCCAATCCTTTCGAAAGGAGAAGTTTGGGAGATAAACTGTTGCTTAAAGACCTTGGACCGGACCAACCCGATTTGTATATATCGCAGCAAGCTCGTGAAAAAGACAAAACGTATCAACGAGGCTTCTCACGTAGCTGGTACACCAGAAAGGCATGGCTAGCTGGATGCAAACAGGTAAATGCTGTCTTTTGTTTCCCATGCTTGCTCTTTTTGCGAGTGGTGGAGGCTTAAATGCTAGTGGGAGTTGGGTTTGTACTTCAGTCTTTTTTCTTTTGGTACCGGTGATATTCACGTTCGGGTGATGCCTTTTCAAATGACTGTGCAAGTTTGATGTATTGCCAGCCACGTAACCAATTTTAGTTGAACAATACCGACAAACAGCTTTGGTTCGGTCCACCTGTCTTTGTCCGTCATCCTTGTACGTAACTGCGAAACCAAAATGTTCCCAAACCGGAGACTTCAATGATGCTGGAGGATTTTCGGGCTCAACTTTATCTGCGTTCGCCATTTCGACAGTTCCTCAAATTACTGACTAAATTTGAACGCATCCCTGTGACCAGCTCTCTAGTATGCCTCTCGTCCAATGAAATGACTTGGTCGCTCTATGACGTTGAACCCAATGTGAGCAAATTACTGAATGATGCGACGCAGCAACCGAGATTACTTCCAAAAAGTTGTTCACGTTCTCAATTTTTTACGTTTAACGTTATATTCGTTCGGTACACTTCGGTACGGGTACGTGTACCGTTACACCCCTACTGCTGACCTTACAGTAGCCCCAATATGTAAAACATGTATAAATACTGGAGTAATGGCAATTACATTGACTAATTTACATTAATCTGTACTGTAATCCTGTAGCTGCTCTGGATGGGCAGTTTTACCTACTTTGGGGTACTTTTATTGTAGTGGCTTAAGATTTGATTTAAGAACAGTACTTACTACAATACTGATGTGAATTAGGTATAAGATGTACTATTGGTTTTAGCACTTTAAAGCTTTAGTGGGACCTCTGGTCCCCCACAGAGTCCTTGGGAGACCCCTCCGTGATGTGCTTTGGTACTTATGGGGCTCGGCTGAGTGAACCATCTGTCCCTCTGTCAGGGTGTGTTAGCAGGCTACTGCTTTCCAAGCTCCTAAAACTCTACGATTGACCTGGAAGAATCTCAGACTGACCCCCATCAAACATTTGTCCTTTTCCTAATATTTTAGGAAATATTTTATCTCATAGTTGAAAATCTGTACAAGACTCATAGATTCAAATAGTTTAATTTAAAGGGATGGTTAAAGTTAAAGGGATTTTTTTCTGGGTTTGTACACTGAACAAAAATATAAATGCAACACTTTTGTTTTTGCTCCCATTTTTCATGAGATGAACTCAAAGATCTAAAACATTTTCTTTATACACAAAATAACCATTTATCTCAAATATTGTTCACAAATCTGAAAAAATCTGTGATAGTGAGCACTTCTCCTTTGCCGAGATAATCCATCCCACCTCACAGGTGTGGCATATCAAGATGCTGATTAGACAGCATGATTATTGCACAGGTGTGCCTTAGGCTGGCCACAATAAAAGGCCACTCTGAAATGTTCAGTTTTATCACACAGCACAATGCCACAGATGTCGCAAGTTTTGAGGGAGCGTGCAATTGGCATGCTGACAGCAGGAATGTCCACCAGAGCTGTTGCCCGTGAATTGAATGTTCATTTCTCTACCATAAGCCGTCTCCAAAGGCGTTTCAGAGAATTTGGCAGTACATCCAACCGGCCTCACAACCGCAGATCACGTGTAACCACACCAGCCCAGGACCTCCACATCCAGCATGTTCACCTCCAAGATCTTCTGAGACCAGCCACTCGGACAGCTGCTGCAACAATGGGTTTGCATAACCAAAGAATTTCTGCACAAACTGTCAGAAACTGTCTCAGGGAAGCTCATCTGCATGCTCGTCGTCCTCATCGGGGTCTCGACCTGACTCCGGTTCGTCGTCGTAACCGACTTGAGTGGGCAAATGCTCACATTCGATGGCGTCTGGCACGTTGGAAAGGTGTTCTCTTCACGGATGAATCCCGGTTTTCACTGTTCAGGGCAGATGGCAGACATCGTGTGTGGCGTCGTGTGGGTGAGCGGTTTTCTGATGTCAATGTTGTGAATCGAGTGGCCCATGGTGGTGGTGGGGTTATGGTATGGGCAGGCGTATGTTATGGACGACGAACACAGGTGCATTTTATTGATGGCATTGTGAATGCACAGAGATACCGTGACGAGATCCTGATGCCCATTGTTGTGCCATTCATCCAACATCACCTCATGTTGCAGCATGATAATGCACGGCCCCATGTTGCAAGGATCTGTACACAATTCCTGGAGGCTGAAAACATCCCAGTTCTTGCATGGCCAGCATACTCACCGGACATGTCACCCATTGAGCATGTTTGTGATGCTCTGGATCGGCGTATACGACAGCGTGTTCCAGTTCCTGCCAATATCCAGCAACTTCGCAGCCATTGAAGAGGAGTGGACCAACATTCCACAGGCCACAATCAACAACCTGATCAACTCTATGCGAAGGAGATGTGTTGCACTGCGTGAGGCAAATGGTGGTCACACCAGATACTGACTGGTTTCCACTACAGCGCGGAGCGCGGTTTAAACGTGCTGTTCCCGGACCGTTTTTGGTTGCGTTTCCACTAGGCGTAGTTCCGGCTAGCGCAGGGGTGGCAAACTTTTTGACTCGGGGGCCACTATGAGTTTTACAATTTGACAGACGGGCCGGGCCAGTAGCAGATCGGTGAAAACATATTTAGCTGTCCACTCCTCATTATACACTTGGCACTCAATGTTAACTTTTCTTTTCTTTGGTCCACTCATTGTTACAGATGCAGGTTCAAAGGTGAATTATGTTCAAAGGTGAATTATTGCGTCATTGCGTCATCGTTTGCGTTATGACGTTTACGTGCCTTCTTACCCCTGCGAAATGAACCATTGTAGACCATGGTAGACCATGGTCTACCATGGTCTACCATTAACCATGGTATAACCATGGTTGACCATGGTAGACCATGGTTGGGATATGGCACCACAGTCAACCATGGTAGAGCACTGATATAAACCATGGTCTACCATGGTCACAATAAACCATGGTCTACCATGGACATAAACCATGGACTACCATGGTCACAATAAACCATGGTCTACCATGGACATAAACCATGGACTACCATGGTCACAATAAACCATGGTCTACCATGGTCACAATAAACCATGGTCTACCATGGTCACAATAAACCATGGTCTACCATGGACATAAACCATGGACTACCATGGTCACAATAAACCATGGTCTACCATGGTCACAATAAACCATGGTCTACCATGGTCACAATAAACCATGGTCTACCATGGACATAAACCATGGTCCACCAGTACCATGGACATAAACCATGGTCCACTAGACTGGAAATAATATAAATTAATACAAGCTTTTCAATAGTTTCAAGCATTTAATTTTAAAATATTTGTATAGATCATGTTAATTGCACTTAATTTAATCTACAGTATACTGTCACTCTATAGTTACACACACACTCATTAAATGCTCATTAAACAGTTGGTGAAAATGTAAAGACTATTTTATATACATTCATCAGGTGACGGTGCCTGCATGAGCCTCATTAGAATGATTGTCGACCATGGTTTCTGTAGACCATGGTTTCTTGAGACCATGGTTCAAATATTCAAATGGTTGACCATGGTTTCTTCCCCATGGTACTGTGACCATGGCAGGCTGACCATGGTGGACCATGGTTGACCATGGTGGACCATGGTTTCCGGAGTTGACATTGTGACCATGGTAAGCTGACCATGGTTGACCATGGTTTCTTCCCCATGGTACTGTGACCATCATGGTATTTTGTGGTCAACCATGGTATTACCATGGTTGGCAATGGAATACCTTGGTGACCATGGTCAACCATGGTTACGTTTCGCAGGGGTATCACCCACACAGCGTTTTACGTCGCTGATTTTCTCTGCAACACCGCTCACAACAACATCAATAGAGGATTGCGTCTGGTAGTTTTTAATTATACGAAGCCAGATTAAATTAAATAACTACTTCTCCAACCTTATACCTTTCTCCAGAGTACCGTGGTGCATTGTTTATTAATGTGGTTCAGCTGCATTACTGCCCGCTGCAGTGCTGCTCGTCTACCGGAGTTTATTCTCCCGTTAACTCGCGGCAGCGGGCCACTGTAAAGTTTTCATTGTCTGACTGTCACAAGCAGCTGATAAATATCCCCCATCCCCATAAGTGAATGTGTTTTAGTCTGAAAGCTGTTTGGCATCACAACGCTGTTATGAAAGTTTCTCTGGCATTCTACAGATGATGTCAGCTAATCAGACTATCTTGACTACTTGTTGCTATCATATTGTGGCATAGGCCTAAGCCGTTTTCTACACGCATATTTTACCGGCGTAGTTTTCGTTATGATTTTACTTGTGATGGCCACACGTAGCCCATGTATTGATTCCATCCGTTAGCTGCAATAATACAAAAAAACAGGAAAACGTCTGCCTCTTCACAATGGTCAATAACAGTGAACGGATGGTTATTAAAATAAGGTAAAATAAACAGAATCACACTAAGCCCAGTGCTTGAATTGGGCCAGTACTCACCGGTACGCAGTACCGGCACTTCTGATTTTTACCCATGTGGTACCGGCACTTCTTACCGGCCAGCGGCATCTCAAGACGGATCTATGACGCATCTATGACGCATCTATGACGCGCCGCAGCGATAGACTAGAGCAGAAAAGACATCACATAACGTTAGCATTTCGAAAATGTTAGCGTGGCTTAATAATAGTGCGAAAAGACAGCGGTTGTCACTGGACAAGGATTCCCTATCTCCTTTCCTGCTGAAAGATGGTGAGTGTACTCACAGTAGGAGTCAGGCTTTACTTTCTTTTATATCCATAAATAAAAAGTTAATCTGTTTACAGTTGTTGCATATGGATGTTGCGATATCCATATATCTCTTCATTTTGCTCTCAAAGTGCACCAGATTGATGCATCTAACTTCAATATTTAAAAAAAATGCCCCCGAACCCCCCTAGAGAGTGTCAGGTCCACTCCCCACTTATAAAAATAACACTTTACCCCTGCACCCCCTCTAATCTCAGATGCACCCTGAGTCATTTTGTGTCAGTACAGTGAGCCTTTCTAAAATATACAGTAAAGAGACAAACCCATCTGTCATGGAACACAAATAAGAATGTATTAGCAGTTAGAAGGCAGCTTTTATTTTGAAATGTACTTTGAAAGAGATGGCACTTCTTTTGTGGCTATGACCACTTCCTTAAGTTCCAGGAAGTCCTTTTACACATGGACACTAATGCAATAAGCATGTAATGGGAGCACTCGCTGCAGAATCCCCATCCATCCTTCGTTCTAAGCCCAAAACGTGGCATTATCAGTAAGTCAAGTTACTAATTATTATCTTAGCTACAAGTGTTTGATATTATTTGTGGTAATATATTTTTGTAGTAAGGATAATTATTATTTTTGTAAGAACTTGTTGCTGTGTTATAGTGTGTTACGTAATGCTGTGTAATGTTGCATCGCATATTTGCCTGCAATAACCTGTTCTTGTAAAAAGTACATTTATTCTGTAAATGTTAAGAACACATCATTGTTTTATGTGTACTTATGGAGAAATGTATTTTGTTTCAGTTTCACACTACTTACCATTAAAATCCCTGCCAAATACAACACCTGCCTGTTACTTGGAGGAATGATGCTGAGGAGAGTTTAGCTGGCTGTTAAGTTTCAATATCCACACGTTGAAAACGAGAACAGTACACCATCAGCATTATAGGATATACTATATGACTTTGAGCCAAATACTTGTTTTTGGGCTGTATAAATAAATGTACTTGAAACAATTGCTGATTTAGAGTACTGGCACCTTTTTTATTCCAATTCAAGCACTGACTAAGTCTGGTTAGTGTTGCCTGACTTTATATAAGTGTTTTTTATAAGTGTGTGGTCGCGTTCTAGTCACTTTGCTCAGCGCTACTGCTTGTTACAACTTGTATTCGCCATACTCGCCATGAACTGGTTAATCTCGACCCCCTCCAATGTAAGCGTGACGTATTTGGTTCTTAGATCTTGCCGGGTTGCCGAGTGGGGCCAGAGAATAGACCAGACTCCAGCAAAGGTCAATAGTGTCTAGAGTGCGCCATCTAGTGGGCTCAACTGAAATGCCGGGTATTGCAGGAAAAAGGCAAAATGAATGCGGTCTTTACTATAATTTGGACAATTTTGTACCAATATTCGGCAGGCAGGATTCAAAAGCCCAATGGGCCGTATATGGCCCGCGGGCCTTAGTTTGCCCATGCCTGGGCTAGCGGGTACTTTTTCACAGTTTTCTGGCTCTCCAAAATCGAGGTTCTTTCCGGGCCGACAACCGGGCTGAGTATGCTAAACTAGTGAGAGAATCGCTGGCAACTACAACAAAATTAACATATTTTACCGTGATTAAATTGTAATACACATTTCAAAATGATGCCGAAGTAACATACTGATACCTGTTAGTAAAAACCATGAATTAATGCTTTGACAAGTTTGCAGACAGACGGCAGGCGAAAAACCTTTTAAAATGCTTGTTTTCTGAATGGAGATCGGCTAAGCTAATGCAGTATGCTCCGACCGTCCACACTCACAACTACGGCCTACAGACATAAATAAACCAGCGACTGTATTCGCCATGACACAGACAGTCTGTGGTTTGTACTTGTTTAACTTTTGTCTAGTTTCTGAACAGATATGAGGAGCTGTGAGCTCTGAGTGCTAACAGCTAACGGCTGATGTTGTTTTTCGCATTGAAGATGACTTCACGGCTCCGCCTACACTGCGTTACTATAGTTACTACCCCAGTTCCTAAACTGTAATGGAAACACAGCATAAAGTGAGTACTATACCGTACTAAGCCGTGCGAGGCCCTGCAGTGGAAATGCGCCATTAGAGTAGATGGCAGTTTGGAGAGATAGACAGCAGTCACGGCATATACGTTGAGTACAAAGGCAGCAGCAAAACGTATTATAGCCACTGAAGTATTAAAATAACGTGTTATAGCAGAAAGTTTAATACAGCGTATTTCTGGTATATTCATTTTTATGTCACCTGATATATAGGATGTGTGTTAAACTTGAATGGGACAAATTGATGTTTTCCTCTTAAGCATACTGAGGTTTTTAAATTATTTTCCATTTAAGTAGAGTAGATTAGTGCAATTGTCTTTTCTTCCACTTTTTGTGTTATAATCAAAAGGTGTTTTTTTGGCTATTTGTGAGTAGGTAAGGTACAGTACAGCCTGTGATTTCTGCCTTGAGTAAAATGATTACCCGTTGATGAGTATTTTTCAGAAAGTCATTTTGGGCTTTCAGGGGCAGAACTCAGTAGGTTGTCTGTAAGAGTTTGATCTGGAAACTTAAATGAATAAAAGGAGAACATATTATGTAAATTCTTGGACCTTCTCAATATAAACTATAGTTCGATTACAGTTTCCAGATATTAGAAGAGGCCATGGGATGTGGGTGTATTTCTGAATTGGGTCACACACAGTTAGAGAGACAATGGTCCTTCTGATTTATCAATAGATTTAGCTGATTTCGGGGTGGAAGGAAGTTCAGAGAAGGCCTTGGGGTATAAGAACAGTTAACCTTTGTTAGTTAACTAATCCTATGGATGTCATAAGGGACGTTTAAAACATATACAAGTATAGCTTTCAGAGGGAAAACATGTGACATTTGTGTGGTGGGCTGCATGATGAAATGAGTGTGCGTTCTGTCAAAGAGTCCTCTGTCTGTAAGATTCTACTACTCCAAAGTATGCTGTGGGACTGCTTGAGGGCAGAGGGACATGGACACACACTGTAAGGGGAGGGGGCGAAACAGATGGAGTCAACAACTGCTGACTCATTGCCTAGGGTCTCGCCCAGAAGTGAAACTGGCCAATGGAGAACTGCCAACTCACTGGCTAGCTCGCCCAGAAGTGAAATCGCCAATAACAAATAGCTAGGGAGGAGCAACCGACACAACTACCCCACATAATTTGTATGTAAGCTGTAACATTCTTACATTCGGCGCTCTTCTTCTGACTGGCCGTTCGTGAGACGTATCTCACACGGTGGTAGAACTTGAGCTCGGAGTGCTCTGTATTGTGTATTGTTGCTTTTACCATTAAAACAGATTATTGTTTAACCTTTATTCTGGTGCTTTGAGTTCCTTCTTTTATAAATTTGACCAGCTCATCAGTCATCAAGGGACGCGCGGAGCAGAGGTGAACCTTCCACCACCGCCATTGAGTGGTGCTCCAACACCACCTACAAAATGTATGTTAAAGTGTATCCTGTATTAAGAATATTTTTATTTTATTACCATAGCAGACAGATCTCTTCCAGTGGTGGAATGTTGCTTAGTTTGTTGATGTTCTTTACTTAAGTAGAATTTTAAGGTGGTTTAAAAAGGAGTTTTAACATGTTCTGCCACTTTAAACGGCTACTCCACATGAGCAAACGGTTATTATAGTAATTGTAGTTACTTGCTAGTTACTTTTTACATAAATAACACTGTTTTGATATGCATTATTCTACTGACAAATCCAGTAGTGTTACACAAAAGGATCCAAACTTTGATCTGCAAATTATAAAATAAAAACCTTGCAACCTGCAAGAACCTGCAAAAACTAAATATTATAGTATTCTATTATAATCCAACGATTTTCAAAGAGCCATTCTGCATAATGAGTTTTATTGTTGACTCTTCAAGTGCATTTTGCTGATAATACTTCTGTACTTTTACCATTTGTAACATTTTGATCTCTGGACTTGAACTTTTTTATTGGATTTCCTTTGCAAAGTGTTACATGCTCAAAACCATTAAGAAAAACGTGCTGCAGTTTCTATGACGATGCAAATACATAACTCTGCAAATGAAGAAATACTGCAAGAAGCTCATACCACGGGACCGGAGCGCTTGTTGACATTCAGGGATTATAAAGTTGTCCAACTTCCAAAACATCAACAAGCGCTCCGGTCCGAGCTGTGTGCGCGTCACTTTAGTGTCCCCAACTCCATTGTGTTTTGAGATTCTTGTAGCGATTTCTTATTTGATTCATTTGTGTTAGCAGCGTTTCCTTAATGCAGCGATTTGAGTAAACTGCGCATGTTTTGTCAAGTTGGTGAATGCTTGAGCAGATCAATCATAGACTCTATATAAATCTATTTGGTCTATAAGAGGGGTCTCCAACCTTTTTTAGGATGAGAGCTACTTTAAAAAAATTACACAAGTGGTGAGCTACTTTTACTCCTCATTTTTTGTTTTTGCAGTGTATATATTTTACACATTTTAACATTTGTATATGCTTACCTTTCACCCTTGTGCGCTGTTTGGGTCTGCGGGACCCGTTTTCAGTGTTTACTAAAAGAACATTTATGCAATTAATACTTTTTTCAACCTGAGACTCATTGCCTTGACTCATTTTCTGTGAAGAACATATAAAAGAACACATTTTCAATGTGCACACTATGCACCCCCCTATACATTTATATCATATATGGTGTTCGGGTCGTGTGTTATAAAAGTGAGGACATTGTAGGTGCTGTGTACCTTCACTCTGTCCTCCTCCTACCTGTGTGTGTGTGTGTGTGTGTGTGTGTGTGTGTGTGTGTGTGTGTGTGTGTGTGTGTGTGTGTGTGTGTGTGTGTGTGTGTGTGTGTGTGTGTGTGTGTGTGTGTGTGTGTGTGCGTGCGTGCGTGCATGCGTGTGCGTCAAGTGCGAGAAATATATGCAACACACACACAATAAAACTCTGCCGGCATGACTAGGCTGTGTTCAATGGGGCTGATATGTTGTGTAGATTCTGCCAGAAGGAACATCATGGTCAAACTCCTTATGAAGTGGTGAGGTGCCGCTCCACATTGCTTTTCTTCCCGACTGCAACGCTGGTCCATGCGCTGGTCGCGCAAATCAAGCAAACGCACCTGTTTTTTACACTTGTAGGCTGCGTCTCAGGTCGACTATTTTCATTTCCTCGGTCCTCGGTGTCACTACCCGATCTGCAGCTCCGCCCGATCTGCAGTGTGCATGTGCGAGATGGTCCGCCTCTGTTAGACAGCTATCATACTGAATAAATATTTACTGTGAATGTATGCAAAAATGTATGGCATATAGCTGTCTAACAGAAGTTAAATCCATTTCTCATTTATTCTGACAATGTACTTAACCCCAAATAAAAGAACCCAATGAAAAGAGTTGTTAAATAATAGTGAAGTCACGTTGTAATAACAATAACTCATCCCTCTTGAGTTTTATTTTTGAGCTTTGCCAAAATCCACTGTGTCAAGTGTCCTTCTTGGGTTGCCGTACGGAGTTGTCCAATATGGCAGACCATCTCGCACATGCGCACTGCAGATCGGGCAGAGCTGCAGATCGGGTAGTGACACTCAGTATCACCGGAAGTTGATTTGTCTGCCCCATCTTGAGTAGCGTCCCATGGCTCTTATTTCTGCCGGAGGACCGAGGACAGAGGAGCGATAATGGAGGAGCGATAATGGAGGAGCGATAACCGAGGAACCACCAGACCACCCTGCGATGAAATCCTCAGATACTCGCTCCGCCCCCTTACTGTGTATCGCTCACTGATTGGACGATGGAGCGCATGCACTGATCTGATGCTTCTTGACATGAGAGCAGTTTCCCAGTGGAGTGAAAAAAATACATGAAACTCACGAGAGTGTTTAAATTAATGTATCATTTATGGAAGCAAACAAGAGACAGAAGTATTTGAATTTTATTTGACACCGAATTTATAGCATTGAAAATAATTACTTTGAAAATCATGTATCGGAATTGTTTTGCTCCGAATTTGTGAAATAAAAATGTAAAAATTCAAGTTAAAACAATTTGAATGTTCAAATTCAGATCCCAAAAATTCAAGTGAAAAAAATTCGAATGCACAATCTCGGTGTTAAAAAATTTGGCGTCAAAAATATCGGTGTATAAAATTCGATGTCCAAAATTGCGATGCAGCATCATCCGGGCTACTCAGACAGGATACGCAATCGAGCCCGAATGCAATCAAACCGACTTCTGGCCTATCAGAGCACGGCTTTGTCAGTCATGTGATCACGACAACCCGGGAGAAAAATGACGGAGAACTGTGGGGCTCGGGTAAGTAGTCAGTGTGTGCTCTTTATTTTTACAAGCAGTGAGCGCTCGACAGCATTTGTATCTTACATTAGCTAGGCTAGCTAAATGAGTGAAGTAGCCTTGTGCCTTGCTGTTAGTAAGCTCCGTAGTTATCATTAATTTAAGTGAATCACAACGTTACCGTGTCCTTTTGTGTGTGTGTGGGGGGGGGGGGTTTGCAAAGTAACGTTACGATAACTTCGGGAACCTGTTAAGCCCGAGAGACCCCGGTACCGGGGCACGGCCGCAACATGTTGCAGGAAACAGTGTCTGAGGGCATGTTCATTTACTAAACTATGAATGTTTTATATCCATGTAACGGGAAGAAACTCATCTAACTGATCATTTGAATTTTTTTTCAAAAAAAACACACAATGCTAACGCTGAGCCTCTGAATTAGCAATGAGCGAAAAATGCTAACAAATGACTGCACCGAAATTCACTCACAAAACCTTATTATTTATCTTTGCTGCACATCCAACCCATCGTTTCACATCGTGAGGGGACACAAAATCGATGGGTATCCTCATTATCACTCAATTATACGAACTCGCGGAGATAATAACAAGAACAGACATCAAAATATATGGCGCTAGGTAGCTAAAAACGCTAACATGGCTCACCTGTGTCGTAGCCTGGACAAAAGTGGTCTTCAATGGCATTACAATGATAAAAACGCTGCTGAAGTTAATCCATAGGTTAATCCAATGTGTCTGTCTGTGTCCCTTTGAATGATTTCTGATAATCCATAAGCAATAAACCTGCGTTTCCGTTTCTAGAAGTCAGACCTAGAGACAGCTTCACTCTGGTGCAAAACTGTAGGCACATTCACACTGCGGTACTTTTCCCACAAAGGTTCATGCAAACTTAGTTCATGATCGCGTTCACACCAAAAAGAGCCGGTACTAAAAGTAGTTCATGCGAACCTTTTTACCCCCTCGAAAGTCCCTGCTAAGTACAGATCGCGTTCACACCGGAAAAAGTCCATGGGGGTGGATTAGGCAAATGAAGCTGCTGACGTCACTTCTTCTTCTTCTGCTTTGGGCTTACTGGCAGGCCGCAAACCACTTCATGGCGTATACTGCCGCCCAAAGTCCCCGGCCGGAAGTCCCCCGGAGTTGGGGCCTTTCGAGTAAATCTCGAGAACGCCGACACCTCCTCATATCCACCGCTCCCATGTTTTATTTTGTGTTGCCATAAGTTAGTCTCTCTGCGTTTCTGCGCTGGGCTAATGCTAATAATGCTAATGCGAGGATAATAAAATGGCGGCTTCACAAAACTTTTTGGGAGTTTTACGGGGCGTGGTTTGCAATCCGCCCAGCCAATCAGAAATATAGCTCTTTTCTCACAAAAGAGCCGCTCGAAAGTCCCTGCTCTCTAGCAGGGACTTTCGAGGGGGTAAAAAGGTTCGCATGAACTAATTTTAGTACCGGCTCTTTTTGGTGTGAACGCGATAAAAGAGTTCTCATGAACTAAGTTCGCATGAACCTTTGTGGGAAAAGTACCACAGTGTGAATGCGCCTTGTGTGTGCAAAGCCCACACCTTTTTGTTTTAGACTGTGTGTGAGTGGGGAGATTCTCCTTCGATTATATTGGCTCTAATGGTCAGAAAGAGATGTCAATCACCAAAATCGACCAATGGGTTCCAGAGAAACGGTAAAACCCCCATTTCCACCCAAATCACCCCAGAGGTGGAGGTTTTGTTGCTAAACCTCTCTAAAAAGGTCAAATGTCACTTGTTTGGCATCAATCTTAATACAGGGTACTTATTATATGTTGTACTTTGGATTCCTAAAGCTTTTAGTCTACCTTACCATCATCCAAGGGTAGTTTTCACTATAAGTAAAAAATAACTTTTGGACGGACACTATAATTTACAGTTTTCTACTATGTTCAATCTGAATTTTCTTTAAAATAAAAAACATCTATATTGACTCTGACTTTTCTACATACAACTCACAGCTTTATCATTACTTTGAGAAAAAAGATTATTAATCTAACCCTTTTAGAAGTGAAGATATGGTCATTTGTTCTGTGAATGTAATTTTCGAGCCTGAGACCTGAAAAACAGGCTCAGGGCTAAACTGGTTAAATAAGTCAAGTAGACCATGCTACACTATACAAATACTCTCTTACAAAAGCCCTGCATTTAAACATGTTAATGTTACTTTAGTAAAAGTATGCTAGTATAATTAGGAAAGTGTTGTTAAAGTACAAATTACAGTAAATTACTGGCTACTAGTTGCATGGATTTCACAGTAATTTACTGTAAATATTTCACAGTAATTGACTGTAAATATTTCACAGTAATTTACTGTATATATTTGACAGTTAATTAGAATAAAAGTACAACTAAATACTGTGACTTTACAGTTGCCATGCCCATGTAATTACCGTCATATAGCAGTACAGAGCTGTGGTATTATGGTACCTTGCTGTACATAAATTACAGTAATTACCTGTATGTTCACACTATTACTGTAGAAGTAATGCAACACAGTAGCCAGTAATTTACTGTAAATATACAAATCTAAATAATACTATAATATATTGTAAATTTGACTGGGATTGTACCATAACTACACAATTCAATGAGCTCAATCAACAAAGAAAAACAAAGAAAATGCCCATTTAAACTTTTTATTACTCCATTGAAGTGCAAAGTACATTTCACAGTGGAAATGTTGTTACGGCCCAACCTCTACTCCGCGGTAGTGGCTCGTGCTGAGACCCGCAACATGAAAGAATACACGCAATAACCGGTACTTGGTAACGAGCATTTATTGATAGCCGTTTGCTCACACAAGCGAAACGGGAAACAAAAAGAGGTCTGGAGGAGTGGCCAAAAGGAACAAACAGAAGGAGGGAACCTGTGCCAGTCACACCACGGGCCGTAGGACCCAGAGCTCCCCCGCCTAACCAGAAATCAAATATAAAACCTGTGGGAAACAAAATAAAGTTGCGAAAACTGGACTACAAGGTCCTCCAGGCTAAACATAAACACATCTGCAAAAATATGGCCTACAGCTCAAAATGGCAAAGATGTATTCTAAGGACAGTGTCTCCGGCATTAGGATACGCGAGACATCCTTCTCCTCCAGCTTCTCTAGACATGAGTGGAATTTGGAACACCTGGGCAGAGGCGGAGCCAGGGGCAGACCAGGGCTGCAGTCGAATAGTCCATTTAGCTTAGGAACCTTCCTAACGGAGTGAAATTACCCGGAAGTCCCTCAGTGGCAGCCATGATAAGTGCCGTTCGAATTCTCTAGAATGATAGGAAAAGAGGTTTCAAACTTCCTTTATAACCTCCTTTAGCTTAGGAACCACTGGACCTCCCTAACCGAAAGGAGAGGAGAAAATGCTGCCCCACAATGCCTTGCAGCCGCAGCATTTGACGTCACACAACAGTCGGCCGTTCACGGAAACAATCGATTATGATGGAGAAATTATATCATGAAAGTTACGGTGCTTATTAAGCTTTTTAACACGCATGTGGTAAGTTGCCAAAGTGCTTTGTTTTGAACGTTCATCAGTATTATAATCAAAAAGAGAAATATGAACGTTAGTTTTTACTGAAATGATCAAATAAAGTCAACATTTCACTGAGCTGTGTGGGGTTTGTTCAACGTTTAAAAGATGTTTGAATGGTGATGTACACAGTGATAGGTGTAAGACTAACGTTTACATGTATAATAAATACATTTGTATTGATTTTAAGATATTTTCATGGTTCATACAATCATACTGGGATCATTTTTTGTATTAATGTAGACCGGAGGGAGAGGGTGACGAGCATAAGTTTCACTTTCCTTTTTTATTTCAATTCCAACTTTGGTCATGAAGAATATGTTTCTCTGTTGTCCACGTTCATAAAGCATAACACAACAGCATCAGAGCACGGTGCAGAGTCTCTAGATGAGTTTACAGTAGTCCCTCGTTCTTATTGAACATCCATGTTGTAGTCCGCTGTATAGAAAACTGTAGTTTCCATAGTTTCCCCACAGCAGCAGACGCACATTCATGACGTCCGCTGGCGCATCATAAACACGTCGGATAGTGAAAGTGCAGTCGGATTCTCTAAAGTACCGCAGTCTCTTCTCCTAAATCCTTTTGAATTCTCCTATTCACTATCCCTTAACCCTGTGACGTTTCACTCAGAGGTCAAGGAATAGGAGATAGGGTTAGAACTTAGGAGCTGATTTTTAAACTATCCGAACGCAACCCAGGTGCACCTGGGCAGAGGCGGAGCCAGGGAGACAGAAAACAAGGAGGGTAGCATTTAACACATGTCTACACAGACATCCACTCAAAGTCAACACGTTTTCTGAAGAATATGCTGACATGGGGGTTTAAATTGCCATGCCTCTTTTTGGCTTTCGAGCCCATCTCAGGTTTAATGCCCAGGAAGCACCTGAAAACAATAAGCTAAGACAACAATTTCAATTTTACATAGATGATTATATGTTGCCTCATTTATTTTAAGGCACATGCAGCGGTGCCCCTTTCAATTTAAGTAAAACCTGCACCAAAGAAAGAATTTAGTATTTAAAGCCAAGCAAGAGCGATAAAAGCAAGAAAATCACTTAATTTGTTGAGGATGGTCTGAATACAGTATTTTACTATGAAATAATACAGTAACATGTTGTGAAATCCTGGTAATCATTTATCCTGTACATTCACAGTAATTAACTGTGCCTGTATTGATTTCACTGTGACATTCTAAATTACAGTGTTATATTGTGAACATTACAGGTAAAGACTGTAAAGTGGTAACACAGTAATTTTACAGTGTGAGCAACTCAACAGTTCACTTTATATTTCTTATTGTCCAAAGCATCTATTACACTATTTGTTCCCCTCTCATATTCACAGGATGGATGATTAGAGACTTTGGGGGAGACCTCAGATTTATGAGTTGTTTTGGCCAGAGAGGGCTGAGGGTCTTTCCCTGCGAGGAGGACCAGGCCTGAGGGAGGAGGACCTACACCAGCTGCACCTACAGAACTTAGCCCATGCTGGGCATAGCTGTTACCACCTGTACAGGCCTAGCCTGTCAATTAATAGATTAACATTTAGTTTAACTTATGTATATTATTTCGTTTTTATTTAAAAAAAATGGTGATGGTTCATGCTTGATAACTTTTAGTTCACATTTCAATAAATTGTATTTTCACTCCTTTTGTCCGTCATTCTTACTGAAAATGTTAGATTACACATTCACATCTGACTGAAGATTGGCACCATTTATTTGTGACGTTGCAAACTCTGCGGTTGTTGTGAAGTGTTGTGAAGCTCATAAAGTGAGGCAAATGCATTTGATCGGCTGACTTTTTTTTTTTGCCAAACTTGGCCTGACAATAATCTCACTGTCTCTGAGGTGCAACGTAAAACACAAAACAACACAACAATTAAGTTCCTGTTAGACTACAAAACTAATCAGTGTGCAGGTCTTTGTGTTACAATTAGGGCTGTCAAGTTAACGCGTTAATAACGTGTTAAAACGAAAAAAGATTAACGCCACTAATTATTTTAACGCGATTAACGCATGTGTATTTTTTTTCCTCGGCCACCCAGTAGTTTCAGAGCGCATCGAGTTTAAAATACCATCTACAAGCTGATGCTGACAGCCCCGCTCCTGCTGCCCGCTTGCAGCAGACCACACTTCCACGCTCACCGGCAGGCACCGACTGGCTATTGGGAGGACCGGGAGGGTGTGTGTATGTGTGGCCCGAGCGAGCGAGAGAGATACCTTACGTGTATTGTTGTTGTTAGCATCTGGTGCTAGCTAGCTGCGCTAACATATAAGGAGCTGTTATGAAAACAGAGGAGCGACATTTCGCCACAACTGCACCGAGCACTTGACTTTATGCAGGAAGCCAGACAGCGGGACATTGTATGAGAAGTCAGCACCCTCAGCACGGATAGTGCGCGCAACATGATTGCAGCGTCCAGGCAGCTCCCGTTCGAGCATATGCCTTGAGTTGCACATATCTCCAACGATCCATCACACACACACACACACACACACACACACACACACACACGCACACACACACACACACACACACACACACACACACACACACACACACACACACACACACACACACACACACACACACACACACACACACACACACACACACACACACACACACACACACACACACACACATGTATGTATGTGATGGTGTGTGTGGTTGAAATTGTGTTACATGTATGTTTTAGTTCAGCTCTCATTTTGATAGGAAGTGAAAAAGAGATAACATTTAAATTGCCATCTTAATGTTGAATAAGTTACCAAGTAAAGGGTTTAAATTGGCTCACATAAATATATGTAGTTTAAGAAATAAAGTGTCTGAGATAGAGGAAATATTATCATGTGGTATTCATTTGTTAGCAATATCTGAAACTCACTTAGATGACACATTTAATGACGCTGCTGTGGATATTGATGGATATAGAATATTTAGAAAGGACAGGAATGCAGATGGAGGTGGGGTGGCAGTATACATTCAAAAGCAAATACCAGCTAAAGTGAGATATGATTTGATGTCTGCTGATATTGAAGTACTTTGGTTGCAAATTAATTTACCTCACTTGAAACCTTTGTTGGTAGGATGTTGTTACAGACCTCCAAATGCAAATTTAATTTATTTAGACAAATTATGTGAAATGTTAGACAAAGTTTGTGATCTTGACAGAGAGATTTATTTTATCGGAGATTTAAATATTGACTGGAATATGTTGCACTGTGCCCTTAAAAACAAGCTGCAGACAATAATTAATACATGTAACTTGGTACAAATGGTGACTAAACCTACTAGGATATGCATCAAGAAAGATGGGTCAAAAAGTGCAACTTGTATTGATCATATATTTACTAATTTTAGCCATGTATGTTCTCAGGCAATATCAATTCCAGTAGGGTGTTCTGATCATAATTTAATAATTATCGTGAGAAAGACAAAGGTGCCAAAAGCTGGACCAAAAGTCATTGTGAGGAGATCAATGAAATATTTTAGTGAAGAGTCATTTATCCAGGATGTTCAAATGATATGTTGGAAACATGTTTTTGAGAAAGTCGATCCAGATGATGCTCTTGATGTCTTCAATTTGTTATTCATGCAGGTGATTGATAAACATGCTCCACTTAGAAAACAGACTGTAAGGAACTTTAGAGCACCCTGGTTAGATGAGGAATTAAGGGATCTAATGAAACAAAGAGATGATGCAAAAAATGTAGCTCTCTCATCAAGTTATGAGTCAGACGGGCACATTTATAGAAGGTTAAGGAATTATGTTACAGCATTAAATAAAAAGAAAAAACAGTTGTATTATGGAAATAAAATTAAAGAGATAAAGGATGACAAGAAAAAACTGTGGAGCTTAGTGAATGGCATGATGGGCCGTAAGCCGAAATCCACCTCAACATATCTTGAGGTGGATGGGACATTTTTGATGAAACCAGTACAAATTGCTAATCATCTGAATGATTATTTTCTTGATAAAGTAAAACATTTGAGGATAAATATGAATCAAACTATAAATAGTAACTCCACATTTCTAATACAGGATTTAATTATGAAAAATAAGAAGTGTACATTTAAAATAGAAAAAGTGACAATTACAGATGTTGAATGTCTACTAGGTAAATGTAATGATAAACCACCAGGAGTGGATAATTTAGTTGGTACATTTCTTAGATATGTTGCTAATTTTGTTGCAGAGCCCATCTGTCATATTATAAATTTGAGTATTGATAAATGTATTTGCCCACAGGCATGGAAAATAGCAAAAATTATTCCACTTGCAAAAAATCCAGCTGGACCATTTTCTGGTACAAATAGCCGTCCAATAAGTTTATTACCAGCATTAGCAAAGATAATGGAGAGAATAATTTTCAATCAAATACAAAAATACTTTGAAGGTAACAAACTTAATACTGTGTATCAACATGCTTATAGACCTGGCCATTCCACATGCACCGCTTTAACACAAATGACAGATGACTGGAAGGGCGAACTAGATAATAGGAAGTTAGTGGGTGCAGTACTACTCGATTTTAGTTCTGCTTTTGATGTCATTGACCATTCTTTGTTGTTACAGAAGCTGGAACAATATGGTTTTCATTTGGAAACGCTGAAGTGGTTAGAAAGTTACCTGACAAATCGAAGTCAAACTGTTTTTTTTAATGGAAGTCTCTCAAAGATGAAAAAAGTCACCGGTGGAGTACCTCAGGGTAGTTGTTTGGGACCACTTTTATTTTCTATTTTTACAAATGACCTACCATTAGTGTTAGAAAAAGCTAAAATTGTAATGTATGCAGATGACTCAACAATATATTATGCAGCATCAACTACAAGAGAGTTGACAAATGTTATGAATAAAGATCTACTACTGATATCAGAGTGGGTCATAAATAATAAGTTGGTACTTAATGCCGGAAAAACAAAATCGTTATTAATAGGATCAAATCATCAGTTAAAAGGTGAACCAAAATTGCAACTACATTTAAACCATATTGAAATTGAACAGGTCAAGGAGACAAAATTGTTAGGTATAACCCTGGATCATAAATTATCTTGGTCTAAACAAATTGATAATGTTGTATGTAAAATGGGAAGGGGTGTGTCACTTGTAAAAAGAATTGTAAAATATTTGCCTATGGATGTCAGTAGACAAGTTTTGGATGCTTTGGTTCTGTCGCAGCTTGATTATTGTTTGGTTATATGGTCTAGTGCTGCTGAAAAAGATTTAAACAAACTACAAGTAGCACAAAATAAGGCAGCACGATGTGCACTGCAGTGCTCCTACAGAACCAGAGTCACTGAAATGCTGGAGACACTGAAATGGTTAACTGTCAGACAGAGGTCAACTTATATTTTATTGAATTTTGTCAGACATATTACAGTGACTCACTCACCAGATATATTATCACAAAGATTTATAGCGCAATATGCACAACATAACTATCAAACACGACATACAATAGAAGGAGGTTTGTATTACCTAAATCTAAATCAAATATGGGACAGAAAACAGTCATGTACAGAGCCATGATCAGCTGGAACTCTTTACCGGTTCACATCATTCAGGAAAATTCTCAAGTACATTTCAAATGGTTGCTAAAAAATTATTTAAGTATTACAAAGTAAATTTGAACTGTGCCTGTGGCTATGTATGCATATATTATTATGTACACTTATTTGTATTTACTTTTGTTTGGCCTTAGGATGGCGATAATTGAATGACCATTTTAGTTTCACTTCATTTCACTGTAAATAGCATGAAATTATGAGCTGTTTTGTTTTGTTTTAATTTTGTTGTATGTTTATGTATGTTTTGAGTGTGTGAGGACCCCAGGAAGAATAGCCAATGCTCATGCTAATGCTAATGGGGATCCTAATAAAGACATAAAGACACACACACACACACACACACACACACACACACACACACACACACACACACACACACACACACACACACACACACACACACACACACACACACACACACACACACACACACACACACACACACACACACACACACACACACACACACACACACACACACACACACACACACACACACCATTTGTATTGTATTATTATATGAGAGAGGTTCCAGGTTGAATTGAGGCGAATATTTGTAATGTTCAGGTTGTTGTGTTTAATATTCATGAGAATATTTGTCATTGTTCAAATGATAATAAACATTAGCATAAAGCATATTTGTCCACTCATATGTTGATAAGAGTATTAAAAACTTGAAAAATATTCCTCTAAGGTACATTTAGAACAGATCAAAAATGTGCGATTAATTTGCGATTAATCGCGATTAACTATGGACAATCATGCGATTAATCGCGATTAAATATTTTAATCGACTGACAGCCCTAGTTACAATATAAGTGTCTCTTAGTGAATGTCCTGTACTGCTCTTAAATCTCATAACATCAGCTTTTCCTTTCCCTCTTGGATGTTCTTCTGGACCCTCAGAGAAAGAGAAAATGGTGAAGTAGTCCTGTCTCTCGGGGATGTCCTTTCCTAACAGAAATATCAAAAAACATATTATTGCAGGGAGGTGTGTTTGTTTGTTCAGGGGCTATAAATATAATGATTTTTTTATTTTAATGTGTTTTTTAAATCCAACAGTGTACTACAAAGATAATCAGATTATGAATAAACCGTTCTAAATTCATCAAATTTGAAATAAATGTATTATTAAAATAATATTTAACTGTTATCAAAACTTAGTGCAACTGTAGAAGCTTGCTCTGTTCGGTTGTCTCACTTTTAATGTTGTTTTACAGTCAGTATACAGCAGAGACAAAGGGTCGCAGTTCTCACTATGCTCAATAATATTTGCCTTAAATACATTGAAATGTGAAAGTTGAACAAAAAAGTGATGTTGCTTGGTAAAATGTAAATGTAACCTTTTGCTAAGAAAGTACTCTCAACATCACTGATGTATAGGTGGTCTAGTATTTAGTCTTGTTTAATGGCATGTATATCAGTGTATTAGAGTCATTACTTTATGCATTCTTTGTAAAGTATGAAAAAGGTATACCTTGGAATCCGTGCTGAAGTTCTCTGCTGTTAGGAGTCCAGATCTGTCTCTCCTCCTCTGGTCCAGCCTGTCTGGATCACCTTAAGGAGACTTTGAACAAACAGATGTAAAGTTACATGCGTGGCTTACAGACTTCTTTACATGCAAACAACTTTTTATCTTCTTTTAAAAACAGGTCATAATCTTATTGTTATACTTAAGAAATTGCTGGATATCACAGTCCTTATACTGTATCAGTTTGATTGAGTATTGTTGTGTAGGTCCTTTTTATTTAACTGTTACTTTGGATGTGTTTCTCATGAGTCAGTCAAATTAATTTGTTTTCATATGCCATATTCATATGTATCACACACGTAAGGGTAAGACACAAACCTATTTAACAAATGCAATGCAATGGATAAGCTTAATTTTCACTGAAGTCACAGATAACGTCATATCTAATATTTAAACAAATCATTTCCTTGTCACTAAAGCATTGACTACGCTATTCATCGTCCTTAAATGCAGGCATTAAGTTACATGTTCCGCTCTACAGCCACGATAAGGCTGTTTCTCAAGTGTGATGATAATACAATTAAAAGAGGCATTGGTAATAATATTAAAAACAACAATGTTTGGGTCGTTCGTCGGATATACGGTTAGCTGTAATAAATAACTCCAGTTCAACAAACCATATTACAATATCTAAGGGAGCGTTATTTCTGGACCATCTTGAAATGTGACGTTCATATTTTAAAGATACACACATTTTATTGTGAGGTTGATTTAATATACACTAAGCCTCTCTTCAACAATACGTTGATGTTAGCTAGTCTATTTTATGCTATAGAGTGGCGAAGTAAGTCACGCCCATCTACTTCCGCCCCATGGGACCTTATTTCTGAAAAATTATGTATTGAAGTCAATGGAGAGAGAAAACTTATCTTTCCATCCCGTTTGAATTGTGCCATGAATTACACATATGATGTTTGCCAATCTTAAAAAATAATTTCCATGTCAAAAAAGTCAAAAAAATTCGTAAAACTGTTGAAATATAAGACTATGAAAAATACGCAACTAGAAAGACTACAAATCCCAGAGTCGCGTACATTAACGTTACACATTACACTGGTGTTACTCACCGAAACCTTGTAAAGCCGGTCCCGCATGCTGGCTCTTACGGAACCGACTAACTCCCCTTTTGTGTATGTACAGTTCTCAACATGGCCAGACTTCACTTCATTCTGAAAGAACGAGGTGAAATGTGCTAACGTGACGCCCATCTTGGTGTTGGTGACATATGCAAGACCAGAGTTGTAGTTCATTGAGCAGTTCACATAAACATATGTGTTACTTCACAGTTTTACGACACATGTTTACTTTTTTGACTCGCAAAATTATCTTTTAAATTGACAAACATCATATGTGTAATTCGTTGCACAATTCAAACTGGATCAAAAGATAATCTTTCTCTCTCCATTGACTTCCGAAATAAGGTCCCATGGTGGTCCACCGGAAGGGGAGGGACTTCGCCACTCTATAGTAGAGCATAGCGAATTGAAATGAACCTAACTAACTAGCAAACTAACTATTGTTAGAAATTAAAATCAATGTTTTATGGCATAATGTACCTTAAATATACCGTCAGTTTAAATGCTATTTTATTCTGGAAATAACCGGAAGTTCTCAATACCAAGCTTTTATTATGAAAATCCTTCATGACGACATCCGGAACTACCGTCCATTAGTATAATTAAAGTGGCTATTGACGCCGTTAACATGTATTACATATAAAGTTATGAAAGAGATAAGGAGGAGAAAAGGCATGTGGAAGTGAGCAATGAATGTAAAATGTCGAAATCCTCCGTTTAACGCAATATCGGACACAGAAGAACGAGGGGGAAGTCTCCTATATCACCACAGCGCCCAGAGAGGAGGAGCAAACAGCCAGCAAGCGGGAAGGACGAAGGCTTGGCTCTTCTGGTCGGCCGACCACAGAGAGGGAGCTCTTTACATCCCTCTCTCTGAATCATCTTCTGCTTGTAACATTACCACGCCATTTAATTAAAGTACCATTTAAACCTTCTCAGAGACTCCATTTAGTCTCCTTGTAAAACTTCTCTCCTGGACGCGAGAATAACGAACACAGCATAACACTATCTAACGTACAAGGATGACCTTATTTTACCAACCTCGCACAGAAGCCTTTTGGTATACAGTAGCATCCCACTTAATGTTTTATACTTCTCTATTACGTTTAACTTGGATGCTACGCATAGCATCTTTGGCACAGATGGAGCTACTGATTGCTCAAATGCTAACCCAACTCTAAACATTCATTAACGTTAGCTTAATAAAAACAACAGTAAAATAACATAAAGTACGCAGGGTTGACTTACCGAAGAAACTGCATCCATGGACGGTCTGTTTTAACCGCAGATAAATCCTATATTTGCATGACGAATAGTCCACCAGGAACCAACACAACAAACACGGCCGAGTTCAAGTAGTGTTCTCCTCATGAGCTGAGCCCCTGTAGCATCACGGAGCCAATGGAGCTAACGGAGCTAGCAGTGAGACAGAGGAGCTAGGAGCAGCAGTCCCGTTGTCATGAAGGGGGAATCTAACTATATACAGAATATGTTTTTGTGGATCCAGGCTAGAAACATGTTCATTTTCTGATGTTAAATTGGACATTTTAACATAGGGTATACAGGAATTGCTCCCATCTGCATCCATCGCCTACAATTTGCAGCATTGGGCTTCACCGCACTCTGTCCCGGAGTTTGCCGCTTGGCTCTGATAGGCCAGAAGTCGGTCAAGACATTTTTGACGTCGAATTTTTTTCACTTTAATTTTTTTGACTTTAATTTTTGGGATCTGAATTTGACAATTCAAATTTTTTTTACTTGAATTGTTACATTTTTATTTCATATAGGTAAATTCGGAGCAAAAATAAATTCAGATACATGATTTTCAAAGTAATTAATTTCAATGCTATAAATTCGGTGTCTAATACAATTCAAATACTTCTGTCTCTTGTTTGCTTCCATAGTCATTTAGTTACAAATATGTGATATATCTGAACAACAAAGTGGTCAAAAATCATTTTATTCATTTATTGGAAACATTTTCATGATCGCTTTTTTCGTTTATACATTTTAAGAATGGCGTTTATCTTTTTTGAGAATGAGTCCTTATTTTATTTTATTTATTTGGGTCTACAACAGATGATACAAATGTCTGTGTCAGTAAATGTGTACTAACAGAGGCGGGGGTGTGTGTGAAAACAACGGGGATAGAGCTGCTGTCACACATCAGGCTTGTTTGAGATGAGCTGCGGCTCGCCTCGAAAGTAGACGAGAATAGCCGATCGTAGCCGGGGGTGGTCTCAAAAAGCTCGCCTGAAGTCGGACAGCTCGTAGTCGGCTTCTTCTTCTTCTTCATCTTCTTCTTCGCCTTCTTCTTCTTCTTCTCTCGTTTTTTTGGCGGATTGCAAACAACTTTAAGGTGCATACCGCCACTTCCGGAGTCGGCTTGACTCGGTTTGCATTTATAAAGAATGCACAAATGTGTTTAATAGTTAATGTCAGAAATGTACTAAGTAATTACATTTGTTCCTGCTCAAGATTAGATTCAACTTTATCGTTATTGCAGATTACAGGTAGGCCTACAGACACAATAACATGCAGTTTAGCTTCTAACCAGGAGTGCAAAAAGCAGTAAAGTGAAAAGTAATGTACACAATCTACAGAATAAAATATAGAATGAATTGAATGATGAATCAACAGTAAGGGGTATGAATACACTAGATATACAACCCAGTCTCACGGCATTTCGTGTTCACCAACACGGTTTTTAATCTATTGATTCGTGTTCACCATCACGATTTGCCCCTTTTTTTCGTGTTGTACAGCACGATTTTAAAAGCAATGTATTTCTACTGGTAACGTGTTTCGTGCCTGCAGGCTGCAGCACGTCTTTTTCTCCGGTCGGGTCGTGGAAGACCGGAAGCTGTGTGGTTCATAAAAACATGTTCTTACTCAATATCAAGCCACAATTATTGCTTTTATTTTAAATCGTATAATTTCGGACTTTTGTTGCCGTCTGTGAGGAAAATAAATGGGGCTCAGAGCCTCAGGATACTGAAATCTGTATTTTTAAATATTTCTTTCCTTCTAATTTGTTATTCTTTTCAAAATAACACACTGTTATTTACTCACCAATAACACACAATTATCCTTGCTTTTATTTATTGGTTTAATTCCATAATCTCGGGCTTTTTTGGTGTCCGTCAGGAACTGAATTTCAAAATAAAAATAACCGGAAACAGACGTAGGCCTATAAGGGACATTTCGAACATCATTGCGATTGTCAACATTTCTGAGTTTAGGATGGCCGAAGACACTACACTACCCATAATCCCCAGCTATCGTTTAGGACTACAGTCCTTACGCAGAGCGTCAAACAGCTGTGTGAAATGGAACGAAACCACGCCAGATTATCCAAAACTGGAATCGAACACCCCCCCAGAACTACACATGCTGGCTATTGTGTTTCGCAAAATGTTCTATGGGACGCCTCTACTGAACGTTTTCGTTTTTCCCACAATTAGAAGTTGCCATTATTATTGCCATTGGTGTTATCAAATGTAAAACATATAATTAATAAATGGGTGAAAATCACTTGTGTCCATAATGCGCAGCATTAATATATAGCATTAATATATACCCACATGACAGCTCATTGCTACTTTGTAATTCTACTCCACTACAATTCAGAGGTTAACCTGGTATCTTTACTCCACTGCATTTATTTGAGTTACTTTGCAGATTCTGATTAATTATGTGAAATATAAACAACCCTTAAATCAGACTTTAGTTACACCTGAATAAAATTCAGGTAAGGTGATTGTCAAGTGCCAACAATCAGGAGAGATATTTGATAGTTGGTGCTTGAGAAGACTAAACATGTATCTGCAATTGACATGAATGGAAACAAGTAATAAAGTATATTCATTACTCGTTATTCTCTACTAATAGTTAATTAAAGACTGTATATTATGGCTATTTTGCACATCCCTTTCAAGATTTTCAAAGGTTTATTGACATATCATACACAACTACGGTGTAGTTATGCAATGAATGAAAAACTTGGGTCACAGGTTCCTCAACAGTGCATTACAAGACATCTATCAATATGTGTGTACCTCCACCATTAAACTGTCATATTCTGCACATTTCTTATTCTATCTACATACATAAGAGTATAATTAATGTGTATAATATCAGTTAAAATAAGTGCTTCAACATAGTTAACATTGCAGGAAAACAATATATTAGACGTTAATTACTTTGTCAGGCTTAATATTTAATATTTAATGTTTAAATAAAGGTTAATCCGTTTTTCTGTTTTGCACCTCCTCCTATTAATATCTTTGTACATCCTGCACTAAACTGTTTTATTGTAGAGATCACTTATAGTATCTTCTTGATTTTTTATATTCTATATTTCTATATTTATACTTTCCCCCTATGAAAGTATGTACTCTTAATATTTTTTTAATCAAATATAACACATACAAACAATAATTCAATAACGTGCTTTAACCACTAGGACAGGGGTCTGCAACCTTTTTGACCAAAAGAGCCATTTCGCTTATTTTTCCAAAACATCTTTTTGTCTGGAGCCGCAACACATATTTCATAGTTTTTTATTGTTATATCAGACAAAAACTACAGTTTTTTGCATTTATTATGCTATTTATTACATGATATAAAACTGTTAACCTCTAATAAGAAACAAAGAACTCTTATAAGGAGAATTAAAAATAATACACAGGCCTACTTTAAAATAAATTAAACACAGCACTTGGGGAGTCCTCTGCACATTTGAAGGGAAAAAAATATTATTAAAATGGGCCCACTTTGAAATAAATAAAACATATAGCTGCACCCTAAAAAGAGTTAAAGGTAGGGTAGGTAAGAATGGAGAAACCAGCTTGAGTGCGCTAGAATTTGAAAATACACAACCTCTTCCTTCAGACTTCCTCACAGAGCCCCTCATCCAACACACACGAACGCGCACATGACCAATGAGGGCACGAGATAAGTTTGTGCACAGATGGAAGGCTGACAGGCAGGTAGGCCCTCCAGTTATTTTAGCCGGGCTGAGGCAGATGATTGGTCGTGCTTTTTACAGCGCTACGGCTTCCACAGATTAATTTTTGTATGTATTTATTGTCAAAGCATTTAATATATTCATTGCTATCGGGACGTTAAGAGCATTCCATGGAATATAACAAAAAGTGTTTTCTGAAATAAATGACATACCCCATTGAATTATGACTGACGATCGTCAGCTGTCTTCCTCTCCCTCGTAAAGGCTGCACCACCGTTGACAACTTCTCTCTACATATCAGACATACCGGTAAACCAGCATCGTTTGCTGTGAAAGCAGATAACTCTGTCCACGCAGAATTAAATCCTGTGTTCCTCCGGTACTTTTCTTTGATTTATCCTATAGTTCGCTCATCGAGCCGGGGGTTATTTGCCTCCAAGAAAAGGCGCTCGCGCGGGACCGTAGCAGGATGTGACGCATATTTTAGTTGACCTAATTAAAACCGTTTTGTTTTTTATTTATGTGTCACAGTATCACCTCAAAATACAAGATACGAAACATTTTCAACCATGCAACAAAATATAAATAGTCCTACAAATACTTTTATTTTATTTCCTTCTTATTTTTGTCTAAGCTCAAGGGAGGCAGAGCAGAGGGCTTAAAGGGCCGCATGCGGCCCGTGGCCGCGGGTTGCCGACTCTTGCACTAGGAGGTGCACACAAAGTACACACAGCCATAACAACTTTGTATTATTAGTGTGTATGTACAACATCTGAAGATGTATAGTTTTATGCATGCTTTCACATCATTTTACAGCATATTGCTATACTATTTCAGACTCAGTATTTACATTCAAAGAAAATCAGTAATATCTTTAAAAACTACAGTCCTTTTCTATCAGCTGTGCACCGTTATGGTGTAAATATAACCTATCTATGAATTAGATCAAATGTAAAAGTCAGCCGAATTAGTGTTGATACTGCAAGGAGACGTATTGTGTGAAGAGAAATTGAAGATGTTGTTTAATTGTTGATATATTTATGATCCACGTCAAGTATTCAGTTTCGGCGCCATTTCTTCCAGTTTTTCCAAAGGTCTTCTCATCAGGGCTCTCTAAATAAAGAACTACGGCAGATCTGTAATATGTAATGCAGCCGAACCGTGTATTACAATGCCATTATGTGATGACTTTCAAAGAGAAAAGCAAGAGCACTCGGAATTAAATATTATTTTATACTTTTAAAATGTTTTCCGGATTTCATATAATATAAACACCAACTCCCAGCATGCATTGCGGCTAACACATCCAATCAGAGAGCTTACAACCATAGCTGAGGATCTTGGGTAATCGCTCGAAATGCCTACGTCTGTTTCCGGTTATATTTATTTTGAAATTCAGTTCCTGACGGACGCCAAAAAAGCCCGAGATTATGGAATCAAACCAATAAATAAAAGCAAGGATAATTGTGTGTTATTGGTGAGTAAATAACAGTGTGTTATTTTGAAAAGAATAACAAATTAGAAGGAAAAAAAGATTTAAAAAATACAGATTTCAGTATCCTGAGGCTCTGAGCCCCATTTATTTTCCTCACAGACGACAACAAAAGTCCGAAATTATACGATTTAAAATAAAAGCAATAACTGTGGCTTGATATTGAGTAAGAACATGTTTTTATGAACCACACAGCTTCCGGTCTTCCACGACCCGACCGGAGAAAAAGACGTGCTGCAGCCTGCAGGCACGAAACACGTTACCAGTAGAAATACATTGCTTTTAAAATCGTGCTGTGCAACACGAAAAAAAGGGGCAAATCGTGATGGTGAACACGAATCAATAGATTAAAAATCGTGTTGGTGAACACGAAATGCCGTGAGACTGGGTTGAGATATACACAGCAGCCTGTGAGCAGTATGAACAGTATTAACAGTGTGTATGAATATGCTAAGATATATAAAGTATGAACACTGTAAGCAGTGCAAGTATAGTATAAAATATAGATATTCATTTCATGATGATAAAAATTGTGGAACAATGATGACACAAAACAACAAACTTTTGCCGAGCCAATGGAGAGTTTCATCAGCAGCATGGGGTAAAAACCACCAATGAGCGCTCAGCTCGAGATACCAGCGAGTCGTTTCCCATCAAGCATTTCACTTCCATAGCCCGTGGAGAGGAACTGCGCGCCGCGCCTCGCCGCGCCTCGCCTCGCCGCGCCTCGCCGCGCCTCGCTCTCAAGTCTGCGGGCGTCTTTGTCCCGCGAGATTTCAACGTCTCATGTAGGCGTCTAGGCGAGCCTCCAGAGCAAGTCGGACAAAATAACTAGCCATCATGCAACGCACTAGCAAGACGGCGATCGCAATTGCGCAGGTCTGCGTCGGTCTCGCTGGTCTCAAACAAGCCTATCAGCTGTGCGGTGTCATCACAAACGGACGTCGCTTCACTTGACGCCGGAGGAAAGGACGTCCCATTGCTCTTAAAACTCATTTCCCTGCTTCTCGTGGTTTCCTTGCATCTCTCCATGCTTCCCTGGTGGGAGGGACTAAACGCAGGGAAACGACGCAAGTGAGGGACGCAAGGAATCCATTTAATCGATCTGAGATGCAGCCATAGTATAAATAGTCAGTCTCCCACTCTTGATGGAAATGGTACGCCTTCTGTTTTTTCGTCAATGGCCCCATTGTTTATCTCGTTACTGTTAGATGAACTGATTGGTCTATATTCATTGTGGGGGTGGGGGGAGGAGGGGTGTTAGATAGATATAGAGTTGTAGTAAGTAGATAGAGTTCGCTATGATTGAGGTTTCGTTTATGCATAGAGTAGATTCTTTTAATTGTATTTCTTTTTTTGTGTGTATTTTTTACATTTTGGATTTGCTTGGAGAGCTACTTATTGAGGTATCGGTTGGAGACCCCTGGTCTATAAGATAAATACAGTTTAAGCTATTGTTGTGATGACGATGAAAAAGACAATGCCTACTTCCTCATAATGGTGCAAAATTATTAATATTTTTTCTTAAATGTAAGTTTAACGGAAGTTATTTAATTTTAAAGGTCCCATGTCATGGCCATTTCTACTGATCATAATTCCATTGTTGAGGTATACTAGAATATATTTACATTGTTCAATGTTCCAAAATCACATTGGTTTTCTCATATGGCATCTCTGTATAGTATGTGTATTCACTCTGTACTAAACGCCTTGTTGGAGCATACAGCAGATGCGGGGTGTGTCTCTAGACATCTTTAGACTGGAATAGCGGGGCCCAGTACGTGAACTCGCATCGCAGGTGCACATGCCAGGATAGAGGACATCAGACTCCAGAGAAAATGTACTCAAGTCTGAGTCCAAGTCGGAGCGTCAATGTACAAGTCGAGTCCGAGTCATCGTGGGAGGAAAAATTCACGAGTCCAAGTCAGCGTACGCGATAATTCACGAGTCTGAGTCCGAGTCCAAGTCATCGTGCGCGAGAATTCACAAGTCCAAGTCCGAGTCGCATCAATCAGTGCGCGAGTCCGAGTCAAGTCACGAGTCCCGAAAATCGGCACTGGAGTCCGACTCGAGGCCGAGTCCGGGACTCGAGTACTCCATCTCTGGTGTGAGGAGCTCCACCAATTGGTCCATTTGGTCGTCGTTACGTCACTAGGTACCAGGAAGAAAAAATTAAATCTACAACGAGGCGTTCTGGGGCAGCATTGACAGATCTTTTCTGTGTTAGAGTTTTACTCGCTACAGGGTGTACTTTGAGGGTTTGTGACTCTGCTGACCGTTTACATGCACAAAAACCTACATAACACACAAGGGGACGGGTAATAAGCGGAAAAGCATGACATGGGACCACTATACCAAAGTATTATGCATAGCGCAATAGCTCGAGCGTAGTTGTTGGTATTGAAAGTCCCACGCCAACAGTACAACATACAATATACTTAAAACATAGAAATAAGGAAGTTAAATAGTGCAAACTATTTTTTGCAAGTGAGATTGAACTAGATATGTGATATAGTTTTAAAACACAGCTTGACACTGTCTATGGATAGCATCTAGGAAGCACGAGCAGAAGGTTGCTCTCTAAGCATGTTTGCTCCCAGAGGGCTGATGAAAGGCAGCGAGCAGCAGCTCTCACAAAGCCACTGGGCCGTATAGAAGTGTGACACTGAGGCAGAGAGTGGCGTGAGTTGTGTCTTCAGAGGAGACGCTGGAGACATTCAGGCCAGCTTGTCCTCCTACAAAAAACGACCAAATAAGTCGATAGTTTAAGCAGCTTAGATTACGACCCATAGCCACATTTAAAGTATAGCACCTCTAGTGGTCGTGTAAGAAACAACATGCTCCCGTTTATTAGTTTATTCACAAATAACCCTCTATGGAAAATCCTAAATTGTAGAATAGTTTGGCCATTAAAATGCTTTTTGATTAGATTTCTAGCGAGAAGTGTATATTGTAATTTTATAATCCACGTCCAGTGGAAGTGTAGGATCTATAGTTTGATAGATATTACGAAGATGACTTGAGGTCTCGTCAGGATAATGTGTATGCGGCTTCCATGTAAAGTGAGCGTGGGTGAAAACAGTTTTTCCGGTCTCGAAGTTTTCATAATAAAACCGGATATATTCCCCTCACTGTCAAATGATTACACAGTGATATCTGCATTACTCATCCACTAAAAAACATCAGTTTATCTTTGTTAATTACACAATATTGATTGGTTTAAATTGTGTACAATGCTTTTGTGTTTTTAACCTTCGATTCAGAGAAACAAATAGTTTTTTAGGAGTTTAGACACTCCAGTTTCCGAAGACACTACACTACCCAGAATCCCCAGCTATCGTTTGGGACTACAACATCCGCCTTGCTTTACCAACCCCGTGATTAGTCAACAAGCCCTGTGATTGGATGTTGGAGTGGCAGTGCGACAAGGTTACGCTGAGCGTCAACAGCTCTTTGAAATGGAATGGAACCACGGCAGACTTTCCAAAACTGGAATTGGACGGGTCCAGTCCCCGGGTCCAGCCCATACATCCATGGTCCAGTCCAGCCCCCCCCCCCCAGAACTACACATGCTGGCTATTGTGTGTTTCGCAACATTATATGCCCCGTCTCTTTATAAGACGTTTTCGTATTTCCCACAATTTGAAGTTGCCAGTATTAAACTGTGTACACCCTGGAGGTTTAGGGGATACGAAACACAGTGGTGTTATCAAATGTAAAACATATAATTAATAAATGGGTGAATTAATATACCCACATGACGCCTAAGGTCAGAAGAGCTTTATTTAACAGCTGGTCTTATATCTGTGACCCCTCCTGTTGTTCATTGATAAGCCTGAAACATGCACTTGTCAAGGTTCAGAGGCAAATTGTGCAAATATGGCAGTAGCCATCGATCATCTTAAGATAAGATAAGATATACTTTATTGATCCCAAGTTGGGACATTTTTTTGTTACAGCAGCATACTACTTTGTTCTACTCCACTACAATTCAGAGGTTTACCTGGTGTTTTTACTCCACTACACTTATTTGAGTTACTTTGCAGATTCTGATTAATGATGTGAAATATAAACAACCCTTAAATCAGACTTTAGTTACACCTGAGTCAAATTCAGGGAAGGTGATTGTCAAGTGCCAAAATACACTATGCAATATATTGGACGTTAAGTACTTTGTCAGACTTCATATTTATCTGTGGATAACCCCGACGTTTTTTTCTTATTCAAAAGTAGATCTTAACTTAAAGTAATGTTTAAATAAAGCCTTATTAGTTTGTCTGTTTTGCGCATCCTCCTGTTCATATCTTTGGACGTCCTGCACTAGCTGTTTTATTGTAGAGATCACTACAGTATCTTCTTGATATTTTCAATTTTGTATGTATGCTACTCTTAATATTTAAATGTTTTCATCAAATAAAACGTATTCAACAACAACATTCAATAACGTGCTTTAACCACTAGGCGGTGCGGGTTAAAAAAACAGTGGTGTAGTTAATAAAACATAATAATATCAAACTTTATTGTCAAATTAAAACAGAACGGTAAAGGAAAATACAGTGTCAGTCTCTCGATGTGAAGCTTGACCTGTATAGACCTGTAACAGTCAACTGCATGAGGAGTTGGAAAGGTAGTAAATAATATCTTTAAAAACTACAAAAAAATCCCTTTCTATCAGCTGTGCACCGTTATGGTGTAAATATAACCTATCTACCAATTAGATCAAATGTAAAAGTCAGCCGAATTAGTGTTGATACTGCAAGGAGACGTATTGTGTGAAAAGAAATGGAAGATGTTGTTTAATTGCTGATATATTTATGATCCACGTCACGTATTCAGTTTTGGCGGCATTTCTTACAGTTTGTCAAAAGGTCTTCTGATCAGGGCTCTATAAATACATATCTACGGCAGATATGTAATATGTAATGCAGCCGAACCGTGTATTACAATGCCGTTATGTGATGACTTCCAAAGAGAAAAGCAAGCACACTCGGAATAAAGTATTATTTTATTTTTAAAAAATGTTTTTCCGATTTCATATCGCATAAACACCATATCCCGACGTGCATTGCGGCGATCAAAACCTCTGAAAAAAAAGAAAGGTGTCTCTCAGAATCAAAAGAGAAAAACCTATGGGAAAAACACAAAAGCATTGTCCACAATTTAAACCAATAAATGTCGTATAATTAACAAGGATAAACTGATGTTTTTTAGTTGATGAGTACTGCAGATATCACTGTTAAATCATTTGATCATTGGTTTTATTAAGAAAACGTCGAGACTGGAAATACTGTTTTCACCCCGTAACTTTACATGGAAGCTGCCGCATACCTCAAATCATCTTCGTAACATCTATCAAACTATAGATCCTACATATCGACTGGACGTGGATTCTAAAAGTACAATATACACTTCTCGCTTGAAATCTAATCAAAAAGCGTTTTAATGGCCAAACTATCCTACAATTTTACAGAGAGGGTTATTTGTGAATAAACGACCATCTGTAACGTTTGCAATCAACGGGAGCACTGGAGGGCGAATACTTTAAAACGTAATTATAAGGGAGTATTAAGCGCTTGAACAAACGACATATTCGGTCGTAATAATTGGGCCTGAACAATCGGCCTATTTGGTCGTATGAGTTGGAGGACTTGTTGTTCAGGCAGCCATCTGCAGCATGCTTCTTCATCTCATTTAATCAAAGCATCCCGGCCTCTCCTCCCTCTCCTCTCTCTCCTCCCTCACCTCCCTCTCCTCCCTCACTTCCCTCTCCTCCCTCACCTCCCTCACCTCTCTGCCCTCTGAGATGTCCGACCCTCTGCCACTGACCCCGGCTCGGACCAGCACCATATGTTTAATTCCCCACTGGCTCTCACTCCCACATTGTGAACAGATTATAAATGGCATTTAAATAATCATTTTCCAATGCCATCAGACAAAGAGCCCAGACAGACTCTGCCAATAAGCCGCTTTGACAAAAAAGTCATTTTTGAGTCTTAGTTTTATGGCAGACATCTGTTATATGATAAAAGCTGAATGTGTGTTAAAACTGGAAAACACTCTGTTGAATTATTCTAGCTTGTTTGTGATATTTTAAATATATTTCCCAGTAATGGCTCTTTTCTTTTGCTTATGCATCTTTTCTGAAACACTTCTGAAAACATAAATGTGGGATTATCAGCACATAATAACATACAGGACAGCACAACATTCATTCTGCCAAAAGACTCAAAACTGTTTCATTAGCTCATTTGAAAAGTAAATGCTTAGCTTAGCTTAAAGTACATAAGCCTTGGTACAAAAAGCTGAAATGCTCTTACTGTAGAAGGGCATGTTTTACATGTTATATATTTATGGAGGCATTAATGTCTAAATGACTTTAATGTTGCAGCTCATAAAAGGGGAGATACATTTGGCGTACTGATGTACTGCCGAATAACTTATTAATACATCAGTGTGTGTTATTCAAGTTATACTATGTATCAAAGAGGACATCATTTGTTTGTGACGTGTCTCCATGCTTTAATGATCAAAAAGCCCTTTATTGTTCTCATCCTGCCTGTGCTGCAGCACCTCTTTTCACCCTCTGTCTGAAACCAGTGTTTGGGATGGTTAGGGTTAGGGAAAGAGAGAGAACCCCCCCAAAAAGAACAGGGCCCCATAAATTGGATACAAAATAAGATATTGAGAAATATGTAGTAAATGTACTTAATTACATTCCATCACTAGATAGGCAATTGTTGTAGAAAGTATGGATGTTGATTGTGCAAACGAAAGTGAGGAGGAATGTAAGATCGGGAGAAAAACAAGAGCAGTTGATGGTTAAGCTCTGTGAGTCAATCCAATAACAATAACAATAACATGAGGCAGAAGAGACTCAATCTCCTTAGATAGATGTTGGGCCGTCGATGAGCGTCGTATCGCCCTACAAAGGCCGTCGGCCAAAGAAATCACTCTGATTGGCTGTTCAGCTTAGCGAATCAGTGCACCTGTGCTCTCGACACAGGATCGAGAAAGCCCCGTGAGCTTCTCGCTGTAGAGTTAAAATGGAACGCACGCGCTATTTGTAGTTTGTTTATATCACGCAGTCTGTTCTTCTTCTCTCGGTTATCACGCAGTCTGTTCTTCTTCTCTCGGTTATCACGCAGTCTGTCTTCCGGTTGTTGCCTCTTTTGAATGAGGAATACACACTACCGCCGCCCGCTGGTAAGGAGAGTTATTGCCACTCACTCACGCATGCGTAGTTCGTACGTGCAACTTGGCCGTCGGCTGAAGTCTTTGCGGTGTGTTCCAGCCACGGATGTATAATAAGAACTGGATACAGCGTGGGAGGCGGGGCCTCGGTCATTCCTATGAGAGTTGCTCATTGGCGCATGAAGACAAAATGGCCCAACTTTTGAGAGAGCGAAACGTCACGAAAGTATTCATATAATCATATAATCCGTTCTTATTGTGCATCCATGGGTAAAGGTAACACTCATGTAGTAATGAACACGTCGCATGAACGTGCCGGGCGGCGCGGTCCCGTGGATTAGATCTTAAAACAAAGAGCTCTGCAAGAACGCCTTCATGCTCCTGGCCTGCACACACTGACATGTCGCACTGAGAGGAGGCTGTGTCCCGATCACAGTGTTTCCACCTGGGGTTTGGGCGGAGGGGCCGGTGATTGACTGCAGAGACATGCTCAGATGGAGCGCAACCCCCCCCCTGATCTGCCAGGAAGCCAAAAGGCCATCTGCATGCAGCGGCCGGGCTATTGTAGCAATTTTATGTCCCACGTGAATTTACTGCCGGTCTTCAGTTAGCAGGGTTGCAGGCGGAGAGTTTCTCATGTGGAGAACAAAGGCAGCTTGAGTTAAGAGGGCGAGCCTCGCAGATGTATGAAAAGGGAGAAACACACCAGATTTCAACTCAATACTTTATTAAATTATCAACACAGTAAACATCATCATGAAAAAAACAGACAAACAAACAAAAAATGTCACATTTGTATTCTTCAAGTTTCTCCCATCAACAGTATTTCACTTTCACACGTTTTAGTGGCTTAACAAAAGTCACTCTAGATGTGCCTCTTCATTTGGAGTAACAGGTACAATGATGGCTGAGGAAATGCAAACAGGTGGAGGAGGAGACAGATGTATCCCTGTATCAACATATGTCACAAGTTGACACGACACAGACGAGGTGTTGTGATGAATAAAAAAAGGGTTTTGCACCCAGAGGCGAAGCTACAATCGGAGCTGGAGAGCCTGCGAAAAACACACACTACATTAACAATGGCCGCCTCTGTGTCCCCAGCTGGTGCACTGATAAGAAAAGCACTTCTATATGTGTACTGTGCTCTGTTCGTGTTGTGGTATGACACATCATGACCACGTCTAAAAGAGCAAACTAACGAATGAAGTCTGGTGTGAGACGAGTTTAAAATAAACGATGGTAAATGATAACTTGTCTTAGCTCGTATGTATTCACATGCTTTGCTAATTTTAGATTGATCTTAAGAAAATAAGAGTTGATCATTTATTTATTTCACTGTCTCTATTGTTTCTAATCATGAACAGCTATAGTTACACCTGTAGTCACACGTCAGACTTTAATACTGTTCACATCATGTTTCCTCTAAATGACCAAAGACATCACCTTTCATTTCAAACATCACATTATAAAATGCAAATAAAAGCAGAGGTACAAAAAGAAAGAAACTAAACTACCATGCATGCAAGAAAATTGTTTTTGTTCATTTTTTCATTCTTAACAAGTTTTGTTACACACCCACATATTTACATCATCAGTGGAAGGTGTGCGAGGCTATGAATCTCACACCAAACTCCAGCAGCATACTGAAATAACTTAACACAACTCATAGAGCTGCGGGGACTTCAAGGAAAGGTCTTGTGATATGCTATTTTCTTCTTATTGTCAACAAATTGCATAACAATGACCAAACTGACATATAAAAGCCTGGTACATCTTGTTTCTGTGCCGTAAAGCTACATTTTGTGTCCAAAAATATAAAAAAACACTTCAGACAAGCTTAATGTCTCAGTGGACGAAACATTTATTCAATACAACGAACATGGGCACTGTAGTTTTGTTTTATTATTCCAAAAATCACAGTCCTGTTGCTGTGAATACTGATTGCCCTACATTTGTATTCATCCGCAGCAGAAACTAGTCCCTAGCCAATGTGTTATTTACTCCACTTTGAGTAATGTTTGCTACAAAATACAGTGACCAGCTTTTTAGGCAAAGTATACATTCATGACAGGTTTTAGTGATTTATGCCTTTACTTCAAACAAATGGGCTTGAAGCTGAAAACTCGTAGAGAAAGCACTAAAATAGTCTAATGTATGTTGACAATAAGACAAATATAGAATATCACGAGGAGTTTCGGTTCAATCTTTTATCACACTGTTCTCACAAACACCAAAAGTCTTCAAAACAGAGCTAAGGCCCATCTGAAATACTCTGTAGAACAGAGTTGGAGTCCTAGATGAAGGTCCTGTTTGCTCCAAACCTAATTCAGTTTGAATAGTCGAGAGTCATATATTATCCACAGAGATGTCACAGGCATCGTGTGTCTGTGAGTCAGGGATGCAGAGATCGGGAAACAAGCCGAGGGGTTTGATTGGATAATCACTATTAGAGCTCCAGCTGAGATGCTTGACTTTAAAGCCGCACCGCTGACATGATTGGACGAACAGCTTTGTGATTGGACGGAGGTTCTGACCTGAGGGGAATATCACCTTATTAGTCAAGACCAAACTTCATCACATTTGCCAAATTGCATGAATTGAATTAGGCTTGAATGAACATGGTTCCTCTAGGTCTGTTCCGTTTACGAGCGAGCCAAAAGAGGTCATCAAAGCAAAGGTCACAGCATGCAGATGTGTTGCTGTACTGTAACTCCTGCTTTGAGTAACATTAAGTAACATCAAGGGCTGACCCACATTCACAAGCAAACACAACCAACACGGTGCCAACAAACAGATCCATTCTGCCCTTCCTCGTCCTGACAATGGCTGGCGGGTGTGGGGTGTCAAATCTAATGAAGGCCAGGGACAACAGCTGAGTGTGTGGAAATGGGGTTGGAGGGGTTGGGAAGCTGGACGGAGAGAGGGAGTTCAAGACACAAGTGTTCTTGTCAGACACGGGGCCAGAGAGAAAGAGACCAAAATGGCTGCCAAAGAGCCGGTGGTGTCTCTGTGTGAATCGCCGCCATCACTCCTAGAATAGCTGCTGATAGCTGTAATCCTTTTTAAAAATTGGATACAAGCACCATGTTCATCCCTCTGGGGGCATTAAACAAAGAAAGCCTGTGTTAGCATCTTTTATTTTCTAAAAACCACAGAATATTAACCACTGGATCAATTTCTGTGAATTTGCTATTGAATTATTGACTGCATTCACATTTAGAAACTTCCTCAGAACACAACATGTTAAAATATGGGGCTTATTAGAAAGCATTTTGGAATCTAAACGTAATACTAATACTAGTCTTCTATGTGAGCTAAATTAGTTAACCATCACTGAACACCATGATGTCACCAGAACGTGACATACAAAATACCTCAACCACCTCCACTGAGATGCAGATTACTTTGATCGTATGGCTCAGATATGGTAGAAAGAAGAGTCATTCCTGACGTCTGAATTTGGTTTCTGGTAACACATGTATGATATGACACCAAGATCAACCATAGGGGTCAAGTGAAAGTCATTTGATGGCAAAACACATTTCCAATCCATCATTTGTGGCCATCTTGAAAATAGCCATCTGAGTGGATAACGGGCATTTTCAAAAGGAGTTTGTTTGCCAAATGTAGTACTTTTTTCCACATTTCAACGATTTCCCGGGTATATTCAATTATTTGCCCCACTATTGGTTGACTGGCGTGAGCTCATGCCAGATCCCTCAGGCGGGCAGGAAGGAAGCCGTCACTCCAAAGAGCCCAGATGAGCTGCAGTAGCTGGGCTAAGCTTTAGGTCGCTGAAGGCCTCGGAGCAGGATTTGAAGGCAGCACGCGGGGAAGTGTGTCCAAATCTCATCGGACTCTGAACCTTTGACTCATTCCCTCGTGTTTTCATCCCTCTCTCTTTATTTGATTGGGTGGGAGGATTAGGAGTAGATTGGGGAGGGGATGTGACCGAGAGTGTGTTTGTTTGCACATGTGTGTAAAGGTCAGATCTGAGAAAGGACCTTTTTTGATCCTTGACCTTGGTGGGGAATACATACAGCAAAGTGTGCAAGAGCTATACTGCCCGAGGAGGAGGGGTGTGGAAACCCTCCAGCCCAGGGACGTGCACAGGGATGGGCTAATGTTGCCCGGGCAACGGCCCGTTTGGCCTTTTTGCTGACCTGCCCCTCTGGAGAGAGAGAGAGTTTGTTTTTCTTTTTTCTGTTGTGGCCGAATCAGCATGATAAGCCCACAATTAGTATTGTCGCGTCTCGCTGCGGGAAACACACTTTGTCAGTGCTGTCATCTGCCGGTGCGTTACGATCACCTAAATATAGCCTGCTTGTTGTTATTGTGCTTCTGTCTTTCTGTGTCTTCATCTGTAAACTCCCTCAACAGGCCGCTCGCTCTCTTTTCTTGATCGCCCTCTCACGGGTGAACAGTTCAATGTCCCGCTTCATTGTAGGATTTCTGCCATGTCTCTACCACTTTAGTTTGACCATCTCCGTTATTAAGTTATGGAATACTAAATAACTAAGTAATTAGATACCTTACCGTTACTGCGCTCATAAAGAATGATAAGAATAAGAATAATGCGTATTGAACGGGTTTCATTAATTAGTGAGTTTATTTAAGGTAATTAGTTAGAGGCCCTATTTTATCAGTATGGCTGCACAGCAGTTACTATGGTCAAACTACATTAGAACAGAATTGTCCCCATTTTGTCTTTAATAGTTACTAACATTAGATATTTTAATGAGATATGGACCGCAAAACAAACAATGTCCCTGGTTTTCATTTTTCAAATCAAGTTACCGAATGCAAGTCGTCGCCTTAGCTTATTTTGTTATGAGATGTGAATTACTGTTCAATTTAGTTGATGTAATAATCGTTTGGTTTTTTTTACATTAAAAACAAGTTACAATTTTCAAAAGGTCTCGTGTTTTTTATCGGGGGGGGGGCCCTTTTTCCAGTTTAGAGCAATAGCCCCTCCAAATGTCTGTGCACGTCCCTGCTCCAGACGCCCCAACACAATAAGATTAAGGCTTTGCCATGTGCTATTGTTGGCACCATGCCTTGGTAAAAGCTGGTCAAGCAACCATGATATTAGAGTTGAAGCAGCTTCTTAACCAAGTAGCATCCTGCTGGGGAGTTGAGTATCCAAAACTGGAGGTGCGGACACAAAAAAAGGATACATGAAGAGGATAAAAAGAGAAGGAGTCAAGCTGAAAGTAACCACTTTCTTTCATATAGCCTTTCTCTTGTAAATAAAGGGTTACATTTCACTTTTTCATTGGAAAAAATCTTTGGTTAAACTAGTAACCGTTGGTCACACCAATCTGGTGCAAATATGTGCAGTTAATTTGTGCTTTCCCCCATTTTTCTATCTGCTAATTTTTGCGGAACAACTTTTAAATTTTTGCGACACAAAATCCAGCAAACATTTGTTTTTGTATCTTCATATATTATTCAGTGAAACAATTATGCCAACCCCTGGGCTCACCTGTGACTACCTCTGAAAACACATTAACTCACACGGGGTGAGATTAAAGGCAATGAAGCAAACATGCCAATGGTTGATTGAGAGGTAGAACAGGCCTGTTGAGGATGATGAGGATGATGAGGATGGGACTGACACAATACAACTCTTAAACCAAATCAACTGAGAGCTTCAGTGCCTCTGCTCTGGACCCTGAGCGGCACACGTGTGTCACGCAACGTTTCATCCATGCACCTTAAAGTGAATAGAGACACACAACAAGGTACACGTGTTTGTTTGTGTGTTACAGTCCAGCACGGTCCGGCCTGGCCTGGATTAGCCACTGAAGTTCTGCAGGGCTGCCGAGTGGACAAGAAGGGGGCAGAGGTGGAGGAGGGGAGGGTCTGCAGTAATCTGCTAATCTCATTAATACCACAGCCTGTGGGTGCTCTGTCAACAAGATGCAGGGACAAAGGATGGAGCAAACAGCTGATGACCATGGCTGCCGTCCACTGCATAATGCCAACATAGACAACCGCCCCCACACACGCTCACACACACACACACACACACACACACACACACACACACACACACACACACACACACACACACACACACACACACACACACACACACACACACACACACACACACACACACACACACACACACACACACACACACACACACACACACACACACACACACATCCATCTCAAATTATGCTTCCACCAGGAGAGTCTCCTGAGATCAAATGGAAACACAGATGCAGGCTCGAATGAGTAACGATAACAAAAAACAGCAACTGTCCCCTCAAGCCAGACGCCCCTCAAAAGGCTCCACAGAACTCCGCTCTGCTTTACTGACCACACAGCAGGACCTAACATGGCCCTCTCAGCTGTCCCCGTCACTCTGACTCACTTCTCACTGCTGCCACATGGGGCTTAGCCAGCAGCGGACTTCAACATGTCTCCTCTTGTTGCCCTGGAAAGTGTAACTTGGCCTCGGACGATTATATTGTCTGTTTTAATCTTCTGTGAATCCACTCCGATGTTTAGAATGCAACTGTTGAAGAATCCTTGATGACTCCTTGATGATACCATGGTGGAGGGATGATGGCATCCTATTGTCCTAAGCACTGATCGAGCACATTCAGAGAAGTTCATAGAGGACAGGAGGCCTGGTTGTGCAGATCCAGAGGAGCAGCTGGGACCACGTACGGGACAGAGGGTTCTTCAATTCAAGTAACCTCAGGTGGATATTCCAGGACAAGGAAAAGAAAAGCAAAACTGTGAGCTTCTTTTCTGCCAATTATCTTGGGGAGAATGTTTATAATTCCTTTTTGTCGAAGATGCAAGGGAGAACAGAGATAGAATCATTACATTTATTACAGATAGGCCGACAATCCTCCAGCAGAAGAAGAAAAGGAATCCGATGAGGCAAGTGTATGCTTCAGTGTGCAAGTATACATGTGCATGAGTGTACAAAAGGCATGTGATCAGCAGAGTTCTTCTCACCGATCCAGCAACCGACTGTAGTCCTGAGGGCCGCAGCCGCCCTCACTCTTGAGTTCAGCAAATACTTGTGTGAAATAGTGCGGGTCCGCGTTGATGCGCAGCATCTTGGCGCTGGTTGCATTGATGATGGCGAGGCAGCGGTCCCAGAAGGCCTCCTTACCCGCCTCCACCAGGAAGGGCTTGAGCGGGTACGAGATCTCGTTGCCCATGTAGGAGTAGGACAGGTAGAGGCAGGTGAGCAGGAT